>NC_133300.1:17547583-17592583 GCF_005239225.2 Populus alba | reverse complement strand
GTGGCACCTGAATCAATTATCCATTCACTATTTCTAACAAAAGTGGAGGTATGAAGAGCCTTACCTGCATTCCCAGCAGTAGCAATAGAAAAGGAGGCTTTCCCAGGATTGTTGACAGATGTATGATTGGGCTCTGCCACAGCAACTGAAGCATGAGGATTTGTCTTTAAGTTTCGTTTACGAGGTGCTTTGGAAAAATCCCACCATTCTGGATAACCAATCAATTCATAGCATCGTAGTTTGGTGTGTCATGTTTCACCACAGTGAGTACACATGCGTTCTAGTCGTGGAACTCCTATTTCATAGCTGCGATTTTTTGATCCAATTGACTGATTATGATTCGATGAACCAGATGCTTGCTATGGTTTCAGGTTCATTGGTCGTTGATATTTGATTTGACAAGCTACCATAACAGATGGTTCTGAGTGTCCAGGTTCACCATTCAGTGTGTTTCGTCGGACAGAATCACGACGAACATAGGCATACGTTTCCTCAAGGTCTAGTACAGAATCTCTCCTGAGGATCTCACCATGAATTTGTTCAAACTCTTCATCGAGTCCATTCAGAAATATATGTACCCGCAATCTCTCAACGGATTTTTTATAGGCAATTACATCATCAGGGTCATTCATGACAATTTTATCACGATGATCTAGTTCTTGAAAGATTTCTATCAGATCGCCATAATAGGTAGAAATAGGACGACCAACCTGTTTGGTGGAGAACACACGTCGATTTAATGCAAATAATTGTGATTCATCTGCCCCATCATAGAATGCTTTGGCAAGAGCATTCCAGATCCCATGTGCAGTAGGCAGTCTAAGGTAGCGTTTCATAATCTCTGGTGACATGGAGGTCAACAACCATCCTTTAACCTTCTGATTCTCAGCATACCATTTAGCATATAATAGATCGGTTGTCTCTGGAGATGTGTTATTCATAAGATAGTCAAGTTTCTCTCGCCATGCAATCTGCATCTCCATGATTTGAGACCAGACTTCATAGTTGCTTTCGGTAAGGATGACATTAGTTGAGAAACTGGAATTCTCTGATTGGACATGGATAACTGGTGCAGAGGAGGATGATTAGGTTTTGTCACTAGTCATGGTACGAAGGGAAAGTTTATAAGGTTTTAGGATTCGTGTTGTGATGATATAGAGTAGATACTACACCTTGCTCTGATATCAAGTAAAGAAATATGCAGAATACATGAAGGGATTCAATTGCTTTTATTTAGCTTACTTTCTCTGTTACAAGCACAATATATATAACCAAATTTACAAAGGCTTCCTTTTCCTGATCCTATAGTTTCAGACTTATATATGGAAGGCTATTTCTATTAGGATATAATCACATGTTTACGGGGATTCGAGAATATATTTTACAGCTAACATCAAAGATATAATAGGATTTAAATACTGGAATTCCAACATGGAGATAATTGCTTAGACTTATCAACACCAACACGTACCAAGCAATCATATTTTCTTCAGGTCTCCAAGGACTGTATTAGCTGGTCATTAATGATGATGGTAGGGATGTGAGCTATGTTAGGCCAGTCCTTCCCTTTTTCTCTCTTGCACCGTCTCTCCAAATTTGGACACCCTGCGATTTCCAACTCTCTGAGCATTTCGAGATTCCTTATCCCTTCTGGCAAAGACATCAAATTAGAGCAGTAACCGATACGCAATCTCGAAAGGGATGTGACATGCCGTATCTGATTTGGAAGACTAGATAATCCATCACAAGAAAATATTGCTAGATATCGGAGAGAAGTGAGATGTTGGATACTCTCTGGTAAGGAATTTAACTTTGGACATCCAGCAATATGAAAGTCGTTGAGTGCTGTCAGATGTTGCAGTCCCTCGGATATAGAGGTAAGTTCTTGACATTCTAAAATGAACAAGCTATCAAGAGACGAAGGTAAACCAGGCAGTGTAGTGATTTTTGGCACTCCACCAATAAATAACGCCTCCAAGGAATTGAGGTTCTGGACACCTTCTGGCAAGCTTTCAAGTTTATCACAAAACATAAAACGCAAACTCTTTAGAGAAGATAGGTTATTTAGCTGATTTGACAGCGACCTCAGGCTTCTCATCCCCCCAAATAACAAGGATTGAAGACACGTATGGTTTTGCAACAGTCCATCAGGAAGAACTGTCAATTCATCGAAGCGCTCAATTTGAAGGGAGGTTATAGAAGTGAAATTCACAACTGACCTCAGCAAAGTTACACTGCAGTCCTCAATAGTTAATTCTTTGACTGACGGTATAACTGGTAATTCAACTAGCTTGGGGCAATTTCTGATCTGTAATTCATGAAGGCAAGTGAGAATTTCACTTCCACCCTTGGTATTTGTTTCCCACTCCTCTAAGTTCATCATTTCACCGAAAGTCAGCCTCTGTAATGATGGAAATGGATTTTCTCCGTCTCCATACAGCTCACTACCAATACACTTCACAGCATCCATTTTCTGCAATTGGAGACTCTTAAGAAACTGCAATTTCCCAAAAGGAGGAAGATGTTCACAATTCATGCACGATTCTAGTGAGATCTCCACTAGGTTTGGCAGACGCAACTCCATCATCCAATATGGAAATTTGGATCCTTGATATCCGCTGATCTCTAACTTCTTCATATTAGAATGGGGTTCAAGAGCACAAAGAACATCTTCACTGTTTGCCTCACTGATTTTGCTGTTGTTGTCTTCCCGCCAGGACAAACTCAGTGATTGAAGATTTGTCTTCCTCGTCAAATAAGCATTTTGTGCATCTGTGAAACCTTGGACGTTACCTAGATCCTTGATGCTCAATTCACCCCCAATGTAATTCAGTCTTTGCAGCTCCCCTATGTGATGACCAGCCTCTTTACCCACAATGAACATGCCAAGCTTCCGCAGACAAGTCAGTTGTCCCATCCCGGAAGGCATACATTGAAGCGCATCACAGCCTGTGAGGTCAAGATACATGAGACTTTTCATGTCCTTCATCCTTTTTGGTAACATATAAAGCCGAGAGCAGTTGCTCAAATTTAGGGTCTGCAAGTTTTGAAGAGAGCTGATTGATTCAGGTAGTTTTTGGATCAAAGAGTTGGAGACGTCTAGATACCTTAGATGTTGCAAATTACCAATCGGCTCTGGTAATTTTTCAAACGTGAAACAGCTTAAATTCAACGTCCGTAGTTTCTTTTGTGAAGACACCTTGAATAAAAGAGCACCACTAATGCCACTCGGGAACAAACTTTCCTGAATGGTAATCAGCGACCGCAGTGATTGCACTTTGACAAGGTCCTTGTCATAATAACAAAGACTTTCATCAAGAAAAGTTATGTGACGAACCGTCTTAGGAATTCTCGGTCTCTTATTCTTCTCGATCAAATAGCATTCTTCTATCATAACTGATCTTGCAACATCATGGAAAAGATCATGCATTTTGCAACTTATGTTCCCGAAGCCATCCTCCTGGACCTCCTGAAAAAAAGATCTCCCAACCAAGTCATCAAAAGTCTCGTAACCCGTCTCGTGCAAATCCATTTGCCCTTCAGGATCAATAAATCCGTTGGCCATCCAGAGCTTTACTAACTGGTCTTTCTGCATGACATAATCCTTCGGAAACATACAACAAAATCCAAAGCATTGCTTTAAATGGGGCGGCAAGTTGTTATAACTTAACTTCAAAGCAGGTTTAATTGTGCCACCTTCGTCTGGTAGATTCCATATCTCACTTTCTTTGACAGATAACCACTCTCGTTCATTTCTCTTGAAGCGCATGAAGCTCCCCACTGCCTTTAGAGCTAAAGGAACGCCACTGCACTTATTGACTATCGCCTTTCCAATACTTTCTAAGTGCACATACTCTTCCCTTCTTCTCATTCCAAATGCAAGACGCTCAAACAGAAGCCACGAATCATCTTCCGACAATCTTCCCATTAGGTGAACAGGAATAGTAGCCATTTTATCAGCAACCTGCTTTAGACGAGTTGTTATTATAACAGCACATCCTCTAGCCCCAACTCTCAATGCATCTTTCAATGCATTCCATTTTTCATGGTAATGATCCCAAACATCATCCAGCACAAGCAAAAACCTCCTTCCAGTCAACTTTTCTTGGAGGCGTCGTTGCAAAGTGTCCAGCTCTTGAATGGCACAAGGGCTGCCTTCAATGGACTCTATGATGGCTCTTGATAGCTTCCTTATTTCGAAGTCAACAGATACGCAAACCCAGATCCTCAAATCAAAATGCCCTCTTACACTTGCATCGTTGTAGACTAATTGAGCAAGTGCTGTCTTCCCCAGCCCCCCCATGCCACATACTGCACAGACAGAGAGGTCATCTGAATTGGCGAGCAACAAACTGATCAGCTCTTCTTTTTCCTTGTCTCTTCCATAGATTTCTGATTCGTTAACAAGCGAGCTAGTTATCCGCCAATCGAAGCTATCAGCTTCGTTCTCCCCAACTCCCTCTGTTAGTCTGAACTTATTTTTCTCATTGGCAATGGCATCAAGCTTTTCACTTACATTCTTTACCTTATGAGCCATTTTCAATCGAAAAACAAGTGGATTCTGATGAAGAGAAAACAAAGACCTTACTTGGTTTTTAAGACCCCCTCGCTGTCTGCGCCTCTGAGCTTCAATAGCGAACTCATCAAGCACATCATCAGCATCATAGGCAGCATCTTTGAGGTCTGTCAGCCAAATCCTGATGGCCTCATCTTTCCACTGCTTCTCCTCAGCATCCTTGAGGACAGCTTGAACCTTCATGAAGGTGCGCTTGAGTTTCTCAAACTCGGTCTGGATGCCAAAAACAAGTCCAAGCTCTTCATGCACAAGTGTGTTCAAGTTCCCCAAGATGGTGCTGACAAGTGCAGAAGTAACTGCCTCAGTCATAGCTTTTTTTGTTTTCTATTTGCGGGAAATTTAAATTGTGGGTCTTAATTAGCAGAAAGAAGCAAGGAGGGAATGGAAGTAAAGCAAGAAATGGTGGTGAAGAGAGGACAGGGGAGAGAGCTAAGATAGGGAGGGAGGGGCCTTTGTTTGTGAAAAATCCATGGGCAAGTAGGCTACGGATGTGAATTATTGATGGCGGCTGCTTCTGCCAGCCATTTCACTGTCTTTTTGTGGACCTTAAGGAATTATTTATTCTTTGGTGGCTCTGATGAATCTGTCAATGGTTTTCAGTAGGCTTATTCGGTCAAATATCCAACCTCTTAGAACAATGAGGCTTCTAAGGCCCAAGTTTCCCTGTAGAAACATAAATATTATTAATAAAGAAATTAACTGTTTTCAATAATTTATACTATAAATTTTATAGTGATGAAGGTGTTGATGCTTCTACACTGCGCGAACAATCTGTGTGGATGGAGACGCGCTAGTGTGCGCAGTGGGCTATGCGCAACGCTGATTTAACTTCTCGACAACTCAAAAGTAGTTGAGGTGTGTGTTTTAGCAGGGTCAAAAAAGAAGAGAGAATGGTCCTTTCCAAGAATGGACATAAATTATGTCCAAGCTCGGACAAAAATTCTTTCCCTGTGGGTCTTGCCCAAACTGTCATAGTTCTGTCCAAACACGGACACACTTTTTTTGTTTTTATTTCTGTGCACTTATCAATAGCTTATTTAAGAAGAAAAATGATTTACAAACAAAGTTTTCATGTAACTAATTTGTCAATTCATAGACGATAAATTGTGGATCTTATGAATTTTAAATAAATGATATCTCATGAAAAATAATTACCAAATATGTTTGTATAAAAACTTATATATAAAAATTTATTTCTACAATATCACTTAAATTTTGATATATAAATCCCTAAAGAAAGATTTTTTTATTCGTGCACTGACGAAAATTAATAATAGATGTTTTTTTTTTTATTTATTTCTTTGTCTATATCATGAAACATGGGAATTTAGGAGCAATTTAAACCAACATTATTGGTTTCAAAAACCATGATATTCCAATTAATTAATTATATATATAAAAATGATATCCCTAAATTAATTGTCCCTAATATTTCTCCTTGATTGCTCCATGTTCTCGCTAAATCGCTTCACATTATGCTCCTTTAATTTTGATTCCCTGATCTTCATGAGCTCGATCTTACTGCTTTATCGATCCTCCCTTGATTTCTTATCTCCTAATCCGATTTGTTTCCAAGGATTGCCTCGGTAAATACGTTTCTTGCACCTTGTCGAACCCACAAGGGCTCAAGAACTCATCAAAATCAACAAAAGTAATCCTCCTAACGGGCGAGATCAAGAAGATCCAGCAACCCACAAAAACACATAAACATTTATGAGATTTACTCAAGTTTTTTTTTAAAAAAACTCATGTTTTATTAAATTTAAAATATTTATTGAATTAGAGATTGAGCTTTATTAATATTTTTACTTGCTTCTTATAAATTTTTTTATTAATTTTAAAATAACTCATTTTACTTTGAGTTTTTTTTATTTATCTTTCTTTATTAAATTTTACTTTTTTAGAAGATATATTTTTAATTAATTGATTAATATAAACATGGAGTACTTACTTCATGATATTTTTTTAGATCATGTTTTTTTCAATTTTATCTTTTAAAATTTATTTATTGAAGATTGGGCTCGCTTAATTTTTTTTATTTGCCTTTTTTTAGGATTTTTCATTGATTTTGAAAATAATGTAGGTTATCTAAATCTTTTTATTTTTATTAAATTTATTTTTAAATTAAATGAAATATGAATCTAAGAGGTTTATTTTCATGATATTTTTATTTTATTTATTTGATTGAATATAAACAAGCAGACAAGTCAAGAGATTTCAATACTAACCCATTGACCACTAAAAAAAATTATTATAAACTTGAATTTTTTTAGTGCAAAAAAAACAATTATAGGTGCAACCCACAACGTACTGCACCCTACAACTAATAACTATATACTACAAGCGCTAGAACAAACTAGTTATAGTACTTGTGCGATATCACGGATTAATCTTTTTTGTGTAAAACATATTAAAAAAGACTAAGATTTTAAAAGTGTAGGTTTTTTAAAAAAACTATACTTAAGAGTCTTGGTGTGGCTACAATGCCTGACTCAAGAGTAATATTATATAATATTAATAAAGAAAAGGAAAAAAAAATAATAGGAAGAAAAAGAAACTAATGAAGTAAAAAAAAATCTGAATTAACTGGGTTAACCCTTTAAACCAAGCTAACCCGTCAAACTTGGGATTCGCGTTAAGAAAAGTTTGATAACTAAATAGAAAAAAAAAATTGACGGTTTTAACCCGTCAAGTCTGGAATACGTATTATGAAAGTCTGATAATTAAATAGAAAAAAATTTAATATTAACAAACTAAATTAAACAAAAAAAATTAATGAAAAAGAAGAAAAACAAAAATTCTGGGTTAACCCGTTAAACTAGGTTGACCTGTCAAACTCGGGATCCGTGTCATGAAAAATATGATAACTAAATAAAAAAATTAACATTAAACAAACCAAATTAAAACAAAACAAATTTATTAAAAAAAAACCATAAAGGCATAAAAAACAAAAAAAATAAAACAACAAATAAAATGAAGAAAAAGAGAGAGAAGAAGACAAATATGTTATTATTATTTATTATTATTATTATTATTATTATTATTATTATTATTTTATAAGTTCAACAAAACAAAAATAAAAACATGAAAAAGCTATAGTACTTTTCTCGTATCTTTTAGAGTATTTGTTTGATAAAATTATCGGATTCAGCTCGTGCCAACCGCAGAATACCATTTCTAGTTCAAGCTGACGTAGAGCGAGCCAACAAGGAAGGTGACTCTTCCCTTTCAACTTCTACAGTAGGCATATTCTAGCTAATTTACCTATGAGATTTAAATCTCATAATCTCCTTAACAAGCATGTAAATGGTTATGAAATCATTAAAAAATTTCAATTTTAATAACCATAACAATCATCATCACCATAATCAAATACATATCTAGCTAGCTGGTTTTCTGATGAAATATAAACACAATGGTTATTACCATTACAGAGAAGCCAAAGATCATCGACAATACATGTTTTATGAATTCAAACTTATCATGTCAACTCCATCAACTGCATTACTCTGATGAAACTCCTTTGTTGTGCTGTTCTCGAGGAATCTTCAAGCGTCCTAGTCTGCATGGGTTGGACAGGAAGATAAATTCTAATCTCAAAGAAATTCACAATTGATAAACTTAAATGAGAAACACAATTAAATGAAATTATACATTAATTTACCAAGAAAGTAAGTATAAATTACCATTATTTGGTCGAAATTAGTCCACTCTAGGTTACCATTATTTCCCAATTAACAAGTGGAACACATGAAATCTTTGAAGGACTAAACATATAAATCATTCTAGCACTTGCTTTTTACAATTGGCAATAAAATTCCAACTCTACTGATCATGGAGAAGAAGTTGAGGAGAGAAGAGAAGTGAAAGAATGGGATGTTGATGTTTTTTACAAAGGAGGAGGAGGAAGAATAAGAAGAAAGAAGGCTTGTTTATCGTGAAATGAGAGATTATAGGATTTTTATTTAGACATTTACTAATGGTTTTACCGACAAATAATTAAATATTAATATTTTTAATTTATTTTATTGGTGATTTTTGTTTGCAATATTTAATTTAAAATTTCAATCTAATCAAAACTTTTCAGAAATTGTCAAATATCAACGATGATTTTTTAGTCTGTCAGTGATTCCGTCTGTAATATTTAATTTAAATTTTCAATTTAATCGAAATTTTTCATAAACCCGCCAAATAACACTAATGACTTTTCAATCTGTCAGTGATTTTATCTGTAAAGAACAATAATTAATAGTGCAATTGAAAAGTGAACAGTTTTAGAGCTCTCTAGAAAATACATATGGATTTTTCCGTTGGTGACTCCCATTATGATTGACATGATGAACAATGTTAACAATTTACCAGTAATTTTACCGACAGATTGTACCAATGCAATAAATTTTGTCGATAATTCTATTGGTTATAAATGACACGTCATCGTTTTTTCTTAGTTTGTTTAAATTATTTATTTTTCCACGGTAATTTTCTATGTATAAACTAATAAAAATATTTTTATCAGTAAAATTAACTGCAATTTATCAAAAGAATATTTCTATCAATATATCCATTTATATTTATTAATTTTCTAATAATAATAATAATATTATGATTGCCAACACATTATCCCCGGGTAAAAGCATCTTGTAACATGGGATCTGCCAGCTCAAATCAAGTAAATGATGTCATATAATGGGGGTGCTGAAATGAAAATTTTGTGAACGTAATATTAAGAAATTCATAAAACATTTATATTCTTCCTGGTGTTCATTAAGTGCAAGGATTATTTTTATATTTTAAAAGTATTTAAAAAAGATTAATTTTTATATATTTAATATACCTGTATTAAAAATAATTTTTTAATAAAAAATATATTATTTTAATATATTTCTAAAAAAAAAACCTCATATATTTATTTAGATGGCCAACCATGTTTGAAACTGGAGTCGGCAACAAAAAAACATAATTTTGGATGGTTTTTAGGAGTGGTATCAATTATAATTTTAAAATATTTTTTATTTAAAAAATATATTAAAATAATATTTTACGTGAATTTCAGGCTTACTTGATTTTAAAGATTCCTTAGTGGACATTACCTGCCTGCCCCGCTATACCATTAAGCTCAAATGAAAAATCACAAAAGCCAGGAATTGATATAAAAGAGGTTTGTCTACATAATAGCAGTATATTTACCAAAACCAATCTACAAATTAGATTCATAATTTCACTCAGCAATAATAGATTGTAAATAAGCACAAAACAACATTAAAAGAGAAACAGAATTCCTCATCTGCGGCTTATTCATCTAAAACTTGTTACCATCCCTAAAATCTTATAACAATTTACATTTTATTTGATCACCACAGCTATTAGTACTCGGTGAAGAAATATTCCAAATTTGACATGAGGATATTAGACAAATGAAGTCCCAGCACGTACCAAGCAATCATATTTTCTTCAGATCTCCGAGGACTGTATTATCTGGTCATTGATGATGATGGTAGGGATGTGAGCTATCTTAGGCCAGTCCTTTCCTTTTTCTCTCTTGCACCGTCTCTCCAAATTTGGACACTTTGTTATTTCCAACTCTCTGAGCATTTCGAGATTGCTTATCCCTTCTGGCAAAGACATCAAATTAGAGCATCCTTCGAGATGCAATCTTGAAAGGGATGTGAGATGCCGTATCTCATTTGGAAGACAAGTTAATTCCGTACAATCAAAGATTCTTAGAGTTTGGAGAGAAGTGAGATGTCGTATAGTCTCTGGCATGGAATTTAACTTTACACAACCAGCAAGACAAAACTCCTTGAGTACTGTCAGATATTGCAGTCCCTCAGATAGAGAGGTAAGTTCTTCACAACCTAAAATGTACAAGCAACCAAGAGACGAAGGTAACCCAGACAGTGTAGTGATTTTTGGCATTCCATATATTATTAACATCTCCAAGGTATTGAGGTTCTGGACACCTTCTGGCAAGCTTTCAAGATCATCACAAAACAGAAAATCCAAACGCCTTAGAGAAGATAGGTTACTTAGCTGATTTGACAGCGACCTAAGGCTTCTCATCCTCTGAAATATCAAGGATTGAAGACACGTATGGTTTTGCAACAGTCCATCAGGAAGAACTGTCAATTCAGCGAAGCCCTCAATTTGAAGGGAGGTCATGGAAGTGAAATTCACAACTGACCTCAGCAAAGTTACACTGCAGTCCTCAATAGTTAATTCTTTGACTGACGGTATAACTGGTAATTCAACTAGCTTGGGGCATTTTCCGATCTGTAATTCATGAAGGCAAGAGAGAATTTCACTTCCACCCTTGGTATTTGTTTCCCACTCCTCTAAGTTCATCATTTCACCGAAAGTCAGCCTCTGTAATGATGGAAATGGATTTTCTCCGTCTCCATACATCTCACTACCAATACACTTCACAGCATCCATTTTCTTCAATTGGAGACTCTTAAGAAACTGCAATTTCCCGAAAGGAGGAAGATGTTCACAATTCATGCACGATTCTAGTGAGATCTCCACTAGGTTTGGCAGACGCAACTCCATCATCCAGTATGGAAATTTGGATCCTCGATATCCGCTTATCTCTAACTTCTTCATATTAGAATGGGGTTCAAGAGCACAAAGAACATCTTCACTGTTTGCCTCACTGATTTTGCTGTTGTTGTCTTCTCGCCAGGACAAACTCAGTGATTGAAGATCTGTCTTCCTCGTCAAATTAGCATTTTGTGCATCTGTTAAACCTTGGACGTTACCTAAATCCTTGATGCTCAATTCACCCCCAATGTAATTCAGTCTTTGCAGCTCCCCTATGTGATGACCAGCCTCTTTACCCACAATGAACATGCCAAGCTTCCGCAGACAAGTTAGCTGTCCCATCCCGGAAGGCATACATTGAAGCGCATCACAGCCTGTGAGGTCAAGATACATGAGACTTTTCATGTCCTTCATCCTTTTTGGTAACATATAAAGCCGAGAGCAGTTGCTCAAATTTAGGGTCTGCAAGTTTTGAAGAGAGCTGATTGATTCAGGTAGTTTTTGGATCAAAGAGTAGGAGACGTCTAGATACCTTAGATGTTGCAAATTACCAATCGGCTCTGGCAATTTTTCAAACTCAAAATTGCTTAAATTCAACGTCCGTAGTTTCTTTTGTGCAGACACCTTGAATAAAAGAGCACCACTAATGTCACTCGGGAAGTAATCGTCCTGGAAGGAAATCAGCGAGCGCAATGATTTCCCTTTGACAGGGTCCTTGTCATAATAATAACAAAGACTTCCATCAAGAAAAGTTATATGACGAACCGTCTGGGGAATTCTAGGTCTCCTATTCTTCTCGATCAAACAGCATTCTCCTGTCATAACTGATTTTGCGAGATCATGGAAAAGATCATGCATTTTGCAAGTTATGTTTCCCAAGCCATCCTCCTTGACCTCCTGGAAAAATGATCTCCCAACCAAGTCATCAAAAGTCTCGTAACCCGTCTCATGCAAATCCATTTGCCCTTCAGGATCAATAAATCCGGTGGCCATCCAGAGCTTTACTAACTGGTCTTTCTTCATGACATAATCCTTCGGAAACATACAACAAAATCCAAAGCATTGCTTTAAATGGGGCGGCAAATTGTTATAACTTAACTTCAAGGCAGCTTTAATTGTGCCACCTTCGTCTGGTAGATTCCAAATCTCACTTTCTTTGACAGATAACCACTCTCGTTCATTTCTCTTGAAGCGCATGAAGCTCCCCACTGCCTTTAGAGCTAAAGGAACGCCACTGCACTTATTGACTATCGCCTTTCCAATACTTTCTAAGTGCACATACTCCTCCCTTCTTCTCATTCCAAATGCAAGTCGCTCAAACAGAAGCCAGGAATCATCTTCCGACAATCTTCCCATTAGATGAACAGGAATAGTAGCCATTGTATCAGCAACCTGCTTTAGACGAGTTGTTATTATAACAGCGCATCCTCTAGCCCCAACTCTCAATGCATCTTTCAATGCATTCCATTTTTCATGGTGATGATCCCAAACATCATCCAGCACAAGCAAAAACCTCCTTCCAATCAACTTTTCTTGTAGGCGTCGTTGCAAAGTGTCCAGCTCTTGAATGGCACAAGGGTTGCCTTCAATGGACTCTATGATGGCTCTTGATAGCCTCCTTGTGTCGAAATCAACAGATACGCAAACCCAGATCATCAAATTAAAATGCCCCTTTACACTTGCATCGTTGTAGACTAATTGAGCAAGTGCTGTCTTCCCCAGCCCCCCCATGCCACATACTGCACAGACAGAGAGGTCATCTGAATTGGCGAGCAACAAACTGATCAGCTCTTCTTTTTCCTTGTCTCTTCCATAGATTTCTGATTCGTTAACAAGCGAGCTAGTTATCCGCCAATCGAAGCTATCAGCTTCGTTCTCTCCAACTCCCTCTGTTAGTCTGAACTTATTTTTCTCATTGGCAAGGCCATCAAGCTTTTCACTTACATTCTTTACCTTATGAGCCATTTTCAATCGAAAAACAAGTGGATTCTGATGAAGAGAAAACAAAGACCTTACTCGGTTTTTAAGACCCCCTTGCTGTCTGCGCCTCTTAGCTTCAATAGCGAACTCATCCAGCACATCATCAGCTCATAGGCAGCATCTTTGAGGTGTGTCAGCCAAATCATGATGGCCTCATCTTTCCACTGCTTCTCCTCAGCATCCTTGAGGACAGCTTGAACCGTCATGAAGGTGCGCTTGAGTTTCTCAAACTCGGTCTGGATGCCAAAAACAAGTCCAAGCTCTTCAAGCACAAGTGTGTTCAAGTTCCCCAAGACGGTGCTGACAAGTGCAGAAGTAACTGCCTCCGTCATAGCTTTTTTTGTTTTCTATTTGCGGGAAATTTAAATTGTGGGTCTTAATTAGCAACAAGAAGCAAGTAGGAAATGGAAGTAAAGCAAGAAATGGTGGTGAAGAGAGGACAGTGGAGAGAGCTAGGGAGGGAGGGAGGGAGAGATCCTTGTTTGTGAAAAACCCGTAGGCAAGTAGACTACGGATGTGAATTATTGATGGCGGCTGCTTCTGCCAGCCAGTTCACTGTCTTTTTGTGGACCTTAAGGAATTATTTATTCTTTGGTGGCTGTATTGAATCTGTCAATGGTTTTCAGTAGGCTTATTTGGTCAAATATCCAACCTCTTAGAACAATGAGGCTTCTAAGGCCCATTCTTCCTTGTAGAAATATATTGCTCCAAGAAAACATCATGGGCGCTAAACCTTTATCCAAAATGAAATGATTTTTTTATTTTTATTTTTATTTTTAGATAATTAAAATTTGGATAACATAGATACAAACTCCGTGGGCAATTTCGTTTTGCTTTATGTATCTAATTTAAGACAACTAGTTGTGTTCTTCTTCTTCTTCTTCTTATTTTTTATTTTATTTTTGAAGTGTTGGGAGTATAATTTATTGTTATTTATAGATTACTCGATACATAAAATCATTTTCATTGTATAGATATTTCAAACCAAATGTTTTTAGCTTAGTACATATTTGTTTTAGCGATAAAATAGAATTCTTAAAAAAAAATTTAAATTATTTATTTAAAAATAATTTTTTTATATTTTTAAAATTTTTTAATGTGTCAAAATAATTTCTTAATAAATAAAAATAATATTATTTCTATACATTTAAAAAAATACTTTAAAATGCTTGAACGCTACAGTAATCCATCACATAGGACAATAGTGTGTTAATGGAACTCACTCACAATAAATTAATTAATTGAAATACAAACAATAATTAATGGTGTCTAATCAAGAAATGTGAAAAATAATGTAAGTCTAATCGAAATGTAGCAAAGAACTTTAATTCCGTGTTTGTTATGGTAGTGATGATGCTTGTAAAATTTTTATTTTTTTTATTTTTAATATTAATATATCAAAATAATGAAGTAATATTTGAAAAATATTAATTTTTCTTTTTTAAGATAAACATATCCTTGAAAAGCATAGAAAACTACTGCACTCCCGGTTTGCATAGGACGATGAGCTGCAACATTTTTTCAGTGGATTGGCTATAAGGGTGACCAACAAAGACTTCTACATTAACTCATTGTTGTGGAAATATATATATATATATATATATATATATATATATATATATATATATATATATATATAATTAATTAATTAATCACAAACATTAAGCAAAGCTGACTTGTGATATAAAAAGGTGGAGAAGAGTGTCCCCACTTTGAGGAAATACATGGAAAACTCAAGGAAAGTGAGTGTATCACATGAAATCGGTGCTCATTTTAGTTTAATTTCATCTTTTTTTTGGTAAATGCTAGTCTTATCTTGAGTGCTAAAGCAACGTTGTTCGACTTTAGTTATTTCAAAGAAATGTTTGGATGTAAAAAGTTTGGAACAATTGTTGAGATTTAGACACATTTAGTATTTTTTATTCGAAAACAAAAGGTGTTTATTTAACTAGTTAATATATTAATCAAAACTAAATCTCCTACTAAAATGATTTTAAAGGCATCTCCTTTATCATACATTCAGATGAATTTGATACATTTCATGGTGTGCTAGTTTTGAGGTTTAAATCTGTGAAGGGTTGTATGGCAAATATCTTGTGGTGCGTGGAGTTATAAATATTTTCTCGTGATTTATGGGGGGAAATAAATATTATTAATAAAGAAATTAATTGTTTTCAATAATTTATAGTGATGAAGGTGTTGATGCTTCTACAATCTGTGTGGATGGAGGTGCGCAAGTGTGCGCAGTGGGCTATGCGTAACGCTGATTTAACTTCTCGACAACTCAAAAGTAGTTGAGGTGTGTGTTTTAGCAGGGTCAAAAAAGAAGAGAGAACGGTCCTTTCCAAGAATGGACATAAATTGTGTCCAAGCTCGGACAAAAATTATTTCCCTTTGGGTCTTGCCCAAACTGTCATGGTTCTGTCCAAACACGGACAAACTTTTTTTGTTTTTATTTCTGTGCACTTATCAATAGCTTATTTAAGAAGAAAAATGATTTACAAACAAAGTTTTCATGTAACTAATTTGTCAATTCATAGACGATAAATTGTGGATCTTATGAATTTTAAATAAATGATATCTCATGAAAAATAATTACCAAATATGTTTGTATAAAAACTTATATATAAAAATTTATTTCTACAATATCACTTAAATTTTGATATATAAATCCCTAAAGAAAGATTTTTTTTATTCGTGCACTGACGAAAATTAATAATAGATGTTTTTTTTTTTTTTTATTTCTTTGTCTATATCATGAAACATGGGAATTTAGGAGCAATTTAAACCAACATTATTGGTTTCAAAACCATGATATTCCAATTAATTAATTATATATATAAAAATGATATCCCTAAATTAATTGTCCCTAATATTTCTCCTTGATTGCTCCATTTTCTCGCTAAATCTCTTCACATTATGCTCCTTTAATTTTGATTCCCTGATCTTCATGAGCTCGATCTTACTGCTTTATCGATCCTCCATTGATTTCTTATCTCCTAATCTGATTTGTTTCCAAGGATTGCCTCGGTAAATACGTTTCTTGCACCTTGTCGAAGTACCCACAAGGGCTCAAGAACTCATCAAAATCAACAAAAGTAATACTCCCAACGGGCGAGATCAAGAAGATCCAGCAACACACAAAAACAGCAACTCATAACATTTATGAGATTCACTCAAGTTTTTTTTTTAAAACTCATGTTTTATTAAATTTAAAATATTTATTGAATTAGAGATTAAGCTCTATTAATATTTTTACTTGCTTCTTATATGATTTTTATTAATTTAAAAAATAACTCATGTTATTTTGAGTTTTTTTATTTTTCTTTCTTTGTTAAATTTAACTTTTTTAAAAGATATATTTTATAATTAATTGATTAATATAAGTATGAAATACTTACTTCATGATATTTTTTTAGCTCATGTTTTTTTTTTTAATTTCGTCTTTCAAAATTTATTTATCGAAAATTGGGCTCGGTTAATTTTTTTAATTGCTTCCTTTAGAATTTTTCATTGATTTTGAAAATAATATGGGTTATCCAAATCATTTTATTTTTTTCTTTTTATTAAATTTATTTTTTCATAAATATTTTATTTTTTAATTAAATTAATTATGAGTATAAGAGGTTTACTTTCATGATATTTTATTTTATTTTATTGAGTATAAATAAGAAGACGAGTCAAGAGATTTCAATACTAACCCATTGACTACTAAAAAAAAATTATCATGACTTGAATTATTTTTAGTGCAAAAAACAATTATAGGTGCAACCCACAACATACCGCACCCTACAACTAATAACTATATAATACAAGCACTAGAACAAACTAGTTATGTTACTTGTGTAATATCACGAATTAATTTTTTTGTATAAAAAATATTAAAAAAAAACTAAGATTTAAAAGTGTTAGATTTTTTTAAAAACTATACCTAAGAGTCTTGGGTTTGACTGCAACGCCTGATCCAAGAATAATATTTATAATATTAATAATAACATTAATAAAGAAAAGGAAAAAAAAAACTAACAGGAAGAAAAAAAAAACTAATGAAGAAAAAAATCTGAATTAACTGGGTTAACCCTTCAAACCTGAGATTCACGTCCTGAAAGTTTGATAACTAAATAGAAAAAAAAATTGACGGTTTAACTCGTCAAGCCCGAGATACGTATCATGAAAGTCTGATAATTAAATATAAAAAAATTTAATATTAACAAACTAAACTAAACGAAAAAAATTAATGAAAAAGAAGAAAAACAAAAATTCTGGGTTAACCCATTAAACCAGGTTGACCTCTCAAACTTGGAATCCGTGTCATGAAAATATGATAACTAAATAAAAAAAGTTAACATTAACAAACCAAATTAAACAAAACAAATTTATTAAAAGAAAAAAATACAAAAAAAAAACCCATAAAGCATAAAAACAAAAAAAAAAAAATAAAAACAACAAATAAAACGAAAAAAAAGAAGAAGAGAAGAAGACAGATATGTTATTATTATATATATATTATTATAATATATATAAGTGCAACAAAACGAAAATAAAAACATGAAAAAGCTACAGTACTTTTCTCGTATCTTTTAGAGTATTGTTAATAAAATTACCGGATTCAGCTCGTGCCAACCGCAGAATACCATTTCTAGTTTAAGCTTACGTAGTGCGAGCCAACAAGGCATATTTTAGCTTTCAACAAGGTGATTCTTCCCTTTCAACTTCTACAGTAGGCTACCAGGCATATTCTAGCTAATTTTGTTGAGTTTTTTTTTTTATATATCATAATTTCCTTAATAGGCATGTAAATGATTAGAAAATCATGAAAAAAATTTCAATTTTAATAACCATAATAGTCATCATCTCCATAATCAAATATATACCAGCAGGCAGCAGGTATGGTCAGTTACTGTACTTTCCCAAGTAGATGGGCAGATTTACAATGGGAAGAAGACTACAAGCCACAATATTCACCCATGATAGCCCTGCCGCTCTGCCGACAAGCAGCCATAATCTAGCCAGCTAGTTTTCCGATGAGATATAAACACAGTGGTTATTACCATTACAGAGAAGCCAAAGATCATCGACAATACATGTTTTATGAATTCAAACTCATCATCTCAACTCCATCAATGTAAGTTCCATCAACTGCATTACTCTGATGAAACTCCTTTACTGTACTGTTCTCGAGGAATCTTCAAGCTCAGGGGTTGGAACAGGAAGAGAAATTCTGCTCTAAAAGAAATTCACAATTGGTAGACTTAAATGAAGAAACACAATTATATGAAATTATGCATCAAGTTACCGAGAAAATAAGTATAAATTACCATTATTTGGTTGGAATTAGTCCGCTCTGGGTTACCATTATTTCCCAATTAACAAGTGGAACACATGAAATCATTGAAGGACTAAACATATAAATCATTCTAGCACTTGCTTTTTAGTTCTTACAATTGGCAATAAAATTCCAACTCTAAATGATACTTTTTTTCTTCTTGGTTTGTGAAATAGTGGCTCAGAAGACCAAATATCAGCTCTAGACCAAGATTATCTTTTAAGCATCCCTTTTGTTCAATAATTATACTGTTGGGCTTGAGATCAGCACAAAAAAAAAAAAAGAAAAGAAAAGGAAAAAAAAGAGCCTAATCAAACTTCATTGTGAAGTAGAAGCAACAAAAATTCACAGCAAGGATCATTCGTACCAATGTAAAACTGATTTCTTGTGGCAACATGCTACTACTTTCAACACGTTCAAGATTCATATTCTGGAATGTAGATCCTAAATATACATTGATACATCATATGCGAGTTTCCCCTGCGATGCCATGCTTCAATCAATTCAAACATATATGTGTTATATGCAACAAAGTTCAGGCTCTCTTGATTTTGAAGATTTCTCAGTGGACATTGCCTGCCTACCCTGCCTACACCATTAGAAGCTCAAGTGAAAATCACAAAAGACAGGAATTGATACAAAAGTTTGTTTATATTATAGCAGTATATCTACTAAAATCAATTTTCAAATCAGATTCATAATTTTATTGAGCAATAATAGACTGTAAATAAGCACAAAACAACACTGAAGAAAAATAGAATTCCTCAGATACCGCTTATAATTCATCTAAAACTGGTTACCATCCCTAAAATCTTATGACAATTTTACATTTTATTTGATCACCACAACCATTATTACTTGGTGAAAAAAGATTATACACAATAATATTAGCCAAATGAAGTCCTAACAAGTACCGAGCAACATATATTCTTCAGGTCTCCGAGGACTGTACTAGTTGGTTATTAATGATGATGGTAGGGATGTGAGCTATCTGAGGCCAGTCCTTTCCTTTTTCTTTCTTGCACCGTCTCTCCAAATTTGGACAATCTTCAATTACCAACTCTTTGAGCATTTCGAGATTCCTTATCCCTTCTGGCAAAGACATCAAATTAGAGCATCCATGGATACGCAATCTTGAAAGGGATGTGAGATGCCGTATCTGATTTGGAAGACAAGATACTTCCGTACAACAAGAGATTGTTAGAGATTGGAGAGAAGTGAGATGTCGTATAGTCTCTGGCAAGGAATTTAACTTCACACATCTATAGAGTTCTAAATCCTTGAGTGCTGTCAGATATTGCAGTCCCTCAGATAGAGAGGTAAGTTCTTCACAATTTAGAATCCGCAAGGTAGCAAGAGATGAAGGTAAAACGGACAGTGCAGTGATTTTTGGCATTCCATATATAATTAACATCTCCAAAGAATTGAGGTTCTGGACACCGTCTGGCAAGCTTTCAAGTTTATCACAATACAAAATAGCCAAATGCTTAAGAGAAGATAGGTTAATTAGCAGATTTGACAGCGACCTAAGGCTTCTCATCTTCGTAATTGACAGCTTTTGAAGGCATGTATGGTTTTGCAACAGTCCATCAGGAAGAACTGCCAATTCATCGAAGCCCTCAATTCGAAGGGAGGTAATAGAAGTGAAATTCACAACTGACCTCAGCAAAGTTACAGCGCAGTCCTCAATCGTTAAATATTTCACCGACGGAATAATTGGTAACTCGACCAACTTGGGGCATTTTTTTATCTGTAATTGATCAAGGCAAGTGAAAATTTCCCTTCCACCCATGCTATCTGTTTCCCACTCCTCTAAGTTCATCATTGGACCCAAAGTCAGCCTCTCTAATGATGGAAATGGATTCTCTCCATCTCCATACATGTCACTGCCAATACACTTCACAGCATCCATTCTCTTCAATTGAAGATGCTTAAGAAACCGCAGTTTCCCAAAAGGAGGAACATGTTCACAATTCATGCACGATTCTAGTGAGATCTCCACTAGGTTTGGTAGACGCAGCTCCATCATCCAATCTGGAAATTTGGATCCTCGATATCCGCTTATCTGTAATTTCTTCATATTAGAATGGGGTTCAAGAGCACAAAGAACATCTTCACTGTTTGCCTCACCGATTTTGCTGCTGTCGTCTTCTCGCCAAGACAAACTCAATGATTGAAGATTTGTCTTCCTCATCAAATTAGCATTTTGTGCATCTGTGAAACCTTGGACGTTACCTAGATCCTTGATGCTCAATTCACCCCCAATGTAATTCAGTCTTTGCAGCTCCCCTATGTGATGACCAGCCTCTCTACCCACAATGAACATGCCAAGCTTCCGCAGACAAGCCAGTTGTCCCATCCCGGAAGGCATACATTGAAGCGCATCACAACCTGTGAGATCAAGATACATGAGACTTTTCATGTCTTTCATCCTTTTTGGTAGCATATAAAGCCGAGAGCAGTTACTTAAATTTAGGGTCTGCAAGTTTTGAAGAGAGCTGATTGATTCAGGTAGTTTTTGGATCGAAGAGAAAGAGACGTCTAGATACCTTAGATGTTGCAAATTACCAATCGGCTCTGGCAATTTTCGAAACCAGAAATTGCTTAAATTCAACGTCCGTAGTTTCTTTTGTGCAGACATGTTTAAAAAAAGAGCACCAATCGAGTCACTCGGGTAGTAATCGTCCTGAAAGGAAACCAGCGACCGCAATGATTTCCCTTTGACAGGGTCATTGTCATAATAACAAAGACTTCTATCAAGAAAAGTTATGTGACGAACTGTCTTAGGAATTCTAGGTCTCCTATTCTTCTCGATCAAACAGCATTCTCCTGTCATAACTGATTTTGCGAGATCATGGACAAGATCATGCATTTTGCAAGTTATGTTTCCCAAGCCATCCTCCTTGACCTCCTGAAAAAATGATCTCCCAACCAAGTCATCAAAAGTCTCGTAACCCGTCTCGTGCAAATCCATTTGCCCTTCAGGATCAATAAATCCGTTGGCCATCCAGAGCTTTACTAACTGGTCTTTCTCCATGACATAATCCTTCGGAAACATACAACAAAATCCAAAGCATTGCTTTAAATGGGGCGGCAAGTTGTTATAACTTAACTTCAAGGCAGCTTTAATTGTGCCACCTTCGTCTGGTAGATTCCAAATCTCACTTTCTTTGACAGATAACCACTCTCGTTCATTTCTCTTGAAGCGCATGAAGCTCCCCACTGCCTTTAGAGCTAAAGGAACGCCACTGCACTTATTGACTATCGCCTTTCCAGTACTTTCTAAGTGCACATACTCCTCCCTTCTTCTCATTCCAAATGCAAGTCGCTCAAACAGAAGCCACGAATCATCTTCCGACAATCTTCCCATTAGGTGAACAGGAATAGTAGCCATTTTATCAGCAACCTGCTTTAGACGAGTTGTTACTATAACAGCGCATCCTCTAGCCCCAACTCTCAATGCATCTTTCAATGCATTCCATTTTTCATGATAATGATCCCAAACATCATCCAGTACAAGCAAAAACCTCCTTCCAATCAACTTTTCTTGTAGGCGTCGTTGCAAAGTGTCCAGCTCTTGAATGGCACAAGGGTTGCCTTCAATGGACTCTATGATGGCTCTTGATAGCCTCCTTGTGTCGAAATCAACAGATACGCAAACCCAGATCCTCAAATCAAAATGCCCCTTTACACTTGCATCGTTGTAGACTAATTGAACAAGTGCTGTCTTCCCCAGCCCCCCCATGCCACATATTGCAGAGACAGAGAGGTCATCTGAATTGGCGAGCAGCAAACTGATCAGCTCTTCTTTTTCCTTGTCTCTTCCATAGATTTCTGATTCGTTAACAAGCGAGCTAGTTATCCGCCAATCGAAGCTATCAGCTTCGTTCTCTCCAACTCCCTCTGTTAGTCTGAACTTATTTTTCTCATTGGCAAGGCTATCAAGATTTTCTGTTACTTTCTTTACCTTATGAGCCATTTTCAATCGAAAAACAAGTGGATTCTGATGAAGAGAAAACAAAGACCTTACTCGGTTTTTAAGACCCCCTCGCTGTCTGCGCCTCTGAGCTTCAATAGCGAACTCATCCAGCACATCATCAGCATCATAGGCAGCATCTTTGAGGTCTGTCAGCCAAATCCTGATGGCCTCATCTTTCCACTGCTTCTCCTCAGCATCCTTGAGGACAGCTTGAACCGTCATGAAGGTGCGCTTGAGTTTCTCAAACTCGGTCTGGATGCCAAAAACAAGTCCAAGCTCTTCAAGCACAAGTGTGTTCAAGTTCCCCAAGACGGTGCTGACAAGTGCAGAAGTAACTGCCTCAGCCATAGCTTTTTTTGTTTTCTATTTGCGGGAAATTTAAATTGCGGGTCTTAATTAGCAACAAGAAGCAAGTAGGAAATGGAAGTAAAGCAAGAAATGGTGGTGAAGAGAGGACAGGGGAGAGAGCTAGGGAGGGAGGGAGGGAGGGATCCTTGTCTGTGAAAAACCCCGTAGGCAAGTAGACTCCGGTTGTGAATTATTGATGGCGGCTGCTTCTGCCAGCCATTTCACTGTCTTTTTGTGGACCTTAAGGAATTATTTATTCTTTGGTGGCTCTATTGAATCTGTCAATGGTTTTCAGTAGGCTTATTTGGTCAAATATCCAACCTCTTAGAACAATGAGGCTTCTAAGGCCCATTCGTCCCTGTAGAAATATATTGCTCCAAGAAAACATCACGGGCTTCAAGGGCTAAACCTTTATCCCAAGTGAAATGATTTTTTTATTTTTATTTTTATTTTTAGATTGAAAATAATTAAAATTTGGAAAACATAGATACAAACTCCGTGGGTAATTACGTTTTGGTTTATATATCTAATTTAAGACAATTTATTATTGATTTGTAGATTACTCAACACACCAAATCTTTTTCATTCTTAAATCTTATATAGATAGCCCTAATCAAATGTTTTTGGCTCGGTTTGTTTTAGCGGAAAAAACAATGTTTTTAAAAATTTAAAATTTTTTATATTTTTAAATCGTTTTAATATGTTAATATTAAAGATATATATTATTTTAATATATTTTTAAATAAAAATTAAAATAATTTCATTTTAATTAATTCAAATTAACTCAAGCTAATACATCGGACAGCTTTTATTACTTCGATTATGAGCAGAATTCATGTGCACACAATAGATTTCAACGGATGATTCAAGCACATCTAGTGCTCCTGCTGTCGAAAAACATAAACATTTTTTTAATTATATATATATAAAAAAATAATGGACCTTTTACATCTTCATCAAAACTCTGTATGCCAGGAATTACATTTGCTCGAAACATGCTCTAAATTGTACTGATAAAATCAATATTTTATTAAAATAAAAAAGAGTCTGTATCGAAACTTTTACAAAGCCATTAAAAGAAATCCTTTAATGGCAAACACACTATCTTAATCTAATAACAAAATTCCACCCACCGCATTATCCCCAGGTTTTGATAACATTGGTGATCTTGTAAAGCATCTTGTAACATGGGATCTGCTTGCTCAAATCAAGATTAAAAAAACATTATTTTAATATATTTAAATAAACACTTTAAAATACTATACCACTGTAGAAACCCATCACAAAGGACAATAGTGTGTTAATGGAACTCACTAACAATAAATTAATTGAAATACAAAACAATAATTAACGGTGTATAAGAGTTACAAGAATAAGAACGGTCACCTCGCCATCAAGAAATATAAAAATATTGAAAGTCTAATTGAAAAGTAGCAAAGAACTTTAATTCCGTGTTTTTATGGTAGTGATGATACTTTGTAAGAATATTTATTTATTTTTTATATTGATATATAAAATAATTAAATATTATTTTTTAAAGATAAACATATTCTTAAAAATCACAGAAAACTACTACACCTCTATCTCCCGATTTGCACAGGACGATGAGCGGCGACAACACCGACAAAGACATGTACACTACTCATTGTTGTGGATATATATATATATATATATATATATATATATATATATATATATATATATATATATATATAATTAATCAATCGCAAACATTAATCAAAGCTGACTTTTGATATAAAAAGCCAAAAAGGTGGAGAACGGTGTCCCCACTTTGAGGAAATAAAAGGAAAACTCGAGGAAAGCGAGTGTATCACATGAAATCGGTGCTCATTTTAGTTTCATTTCATTTTTTTTTTTTGGGTAAATGCTAGTCGTGAGTGCTATAGAAACATTGTTCGACTTTGGTTATTTCGAAGAAATGTTCGGCTGTTGAAAGTTTGGAACAATTGTTGAGATTTAGACACTTTAAATATTTTGTATTAGAAAACAAAAGGTATTTTTTAACTAGTTATTATATTGACCAAAACTAAATCTCATACTGAAATGATTTCAAGGGCATCTCCTCTATCATACATCCAGATAAATTTGATTAAGGTCATTATTTTTGGTTTGATTTTTATAAAAAAAAAATAACAAAATTAAATTTTTTGTGTGTGTAATTAATTAATTAATCACAAATATTAAGCAAAGCTGACTTTGAGGAAATAAAAGGAAAACTCAAGGAAAGTGGGTGTATCACATGAAATCGGTGCTCATTTTAGTTTCATTTCAATTTTTTTTTTCTTTTTTGGTAAATGCTAGTCTTGAGTGCTATAGCAACATTGTTCGACTTCAGTTATTTCGAAGAAATGTTCGGCTGTTGAAAGTTTGGAACAATTGTTGAGATTTAGACACTTTTAATATTTTGTATTCGAAAACAAAAGGTCTTTTTTAACTAGTTATTATATTGACCAAAACTAAATCTCCTACTGAAATGATTTCAAAGGCATCTCCTCTATCATACATTTAGATAAATTTGATTAGGAGTAATTAATTTTTGGTTTGATTTATTTTTTATTAAAAAAATAATCAAATCAAAATTTTTTTTTAAAAAAACCCAAAACCGGTTCAACTGACCGGTTTCGGTTCGGTTTAGTTTTTTAGGACAAAAAACAATTCAAACTGGTTTTGCTTGGTTTTTTTAGTTTGACTTGATTTTTTTCCAGTTTTTTTTTCAATTTGATTTTTTTTTATTTCATACTTATAAAACCTGAAATCAAATTGGTCGCTTTTTTTTAAAATTTTAATTGGTTTTTTTTTCATAATTTGGTTTTTTTCAGTTATTTTTTTCCGGTTTTCTTGATTTAATTAGTTTTTTAGTTTTTTTACTTACCCTTCAATTTGATACATTTCATGTTGTGCTAGTTTTGAGGTTTTTAAATCTATGAAGTCAATAAATAAAAGAAAACATACTAATGTAACCATCATATCAATTTTTTTGAGATTAAAAATATTTAATATATATCATAGATAGCCAATGAATGTATGAAAATTTTAAAATTGGATTGAGCTTTTTATAGTTGTGATTTAAAGACTATTTGAGAGTGCAATAATAATTATTTTTTAAAATATATATATTTTTTGATATATAAATCTCTAAAGAAGGAGAAAGGTGTGTTACAAAAGAAAGCCTTTTATTCATGCACCGAGAAAAATTAATAATAGATGTTTTTTATTTTTTTTTGTTTCTTTGTCTATATCATGAAACATGGGAATTTAGGAGCAATTTAAACCAACAATATGGGTTTCAAAATCATGATATTCCAATTAATTAATTATAAAAAAATGATATCTCTAAATTAATTGTCCCTAATATTTCTCCTTGATTGCTCCATTTTCTCGCTAAATCCCTTCACATCATGCTCCTATAATTTTGATTCCCCGATCTTCATGAGCTCGATCTTACTGCTTCATCGATCTTCCCTTGATTTCTTATCTCCTAATCCGATTTGTTTCCAAAGATTGCTCGGTAAATATTCTGGGAGAGTAACTGAAATCCTCCTCCGCTGAGGGAATTATTAAATAAAAAATAATCTGGGTCCAAATTCAACACGCACTAACACACAGCAAAGATATATAAAGTATCAAGAAAAGCAAAATTATTGGATCACCTCCCTGTCAAATATTTTAAGCTCGAGGCTATTTCCCTCTTTTTCTCCAACGCGTTAGCAAATTATACAATACCATGTCAACCTGTGTACACACACAACTGTCCTTAGAATCTTCGACGGCTCCTTCTCTTTTCTTTGTTTTGATCATTTAGACCTTTTCTTTTGCCCTCTATAAAGGCGTCGACCCTCGCAAAACAACCATCCTTTTCACTCTTCTCCTCCGTAGACATTCTCCACATTTCATCCCTTCAGCCCTCTATCCATTTTACTTCTTCAAATTCTTAGAACTCCCGTGTTTACTCCCTCAAACTTGGTCACTCTTTGAAAGATTCACCCTTAGCTAGGAAGTTCAACTTGTTTCCATTTGATTGATTCAAGTGTTGTATTTAAAAGGGTTGATTTGTGTCTCCTGCAAGTGCTCAAAAAACTTCTTTAAATTAATATCTTGAATTCTTGATTCTGCTCAGCGTTCTTGATGGGGAACTACGTTTCCTGCACCTTGTCGAACCCGCAAGGGCTCAAGAACTCGTCAAAATCAACAAAAGTGATCCTCCCATCGGGAGAAATCAAGAAGATCCAGCAACCCACAAAAGCAGCGGAGCTCATGTTGGAGGCGCCAAACTTCTTTATAGTCAACTCCAAGTCCCTCAAAATAGGCAGAAGGTTCTGTCCTCTCAGTGCAGATTATGAACTTGGAAAGGCCGACGTGTATGTCATGTTTCCGATGCGTAAAAAGAACTCTGTAGTCACTGCTGGTGACATGGGTGCTTTATTCGTCACTGCCAACTCGGTTGTGAAGAGAGCTTCTAAAGGGAACATGAGGGTCTTGCCTGAATCAAAGGTAGAGATTCCACAAGATATGGAAAGAGATGATATCGATGAAGCTCCAAGGCTGAGTTTGGAGGGAATTGAAGATGTTTCTGCTCACGAGCTTATCCATAGGATGTCAATGTCAAGGTCGAAGAAGCCATTGTTGGACACCATAGAGGAAGAACCGATTCGCTCAAAGTGATTTTGGGGGTGGGGGTGGAGGGTTCTTTCTTGTTGGAGGCCAAAGGTTTTATAATTTGGTTGATATTTAGGATTATAGGGTGTGTTTGTTTCTTTGGAAAAAATGTACTGTCAAAGTTTTAGGGAGGGAAAAAAATAGGCAGGAAAAATATATTAAATCTTCATTAAAATCAAGAATATAGAAGAAGAAATTTATATTATGGATTGCAATTTGTTGATACTTTTCAATTATCATATGAGAAATCAATTTTGGCTTACACAATATTACAAGCAACGCGGATTTGTTAAAATATCTACGCCCTGTTTGATTAAGGGTGTGTTTATTTGTATGTATATAACCCCTTGTTGAAAAATATTGAATTTTTTTAGTTTTATATTAATAATATTTAATATTTATTTATTATTTTTAATACAAAACACATTAAAAAACAACATCTAGCATATTCTTAAATAAGCTATAAAACTTAAGCTTCGATATTACATATATAAAAAAAAAACCCTTCAAGCCGAAGATCAGCCATGAGACATTAAAGTTTAAATATATTTTTTCCATGCTTTCATTGGTTAATCAACTCCCTTCACAATTTTTTTATCTCAGAGGCTAGTCAACTCCCTTCACAATCAACTACCTTATATATTGAGCAAAACTTGGCTATTTGATGAGCTTATATATTTAGCAATATTTAAAGGGATAGCGTATAATTTATTTATTCTTCAAAACAAAACCAAAAGTAAAAATACTTAAGAGTTGAATTTTAATATTTTCTTCCATGGAAGTTGCGGTTCCTTCGTCCAGGTCCGGCTCCACTCAAGTTTAGAAACTCTCAATTTCCCTAAATGTAATTTAGATTTTACCCTATACCTTAAGTTTTTTTTCTTTTGAATTTTGGACTTTCAAAAAAATTATTAACATGAATCTGAAAAGCAAAATGGTAAAAAAATAATAATCATGAAATGAGTATATGAATGGTTGAAATACGTTAAAAATATATTTTTTGAATTTTTTATTTTTTATTTTATCTTCGAAAAATATTTTGGAAACGGGGTTTAGATTATGACTTATACCCCTCTTTATATAATACATATGGTATGAAGTTCATGCAAAATATTTTTTATATATTTTATTTAGTAAGCTTATAAAGAAAAGATAATATATATATATATATATATATATATATATATATATATATAAACTTTAAAAAATAGCACAACCAAAAGGTGACTCCCCTAAAAAAAAAATTTTAATTTGATCAAATTGAGAGCCCACCTACCTCGTAAATTTTTTAAATTGATTGAAGTGATCAACCTCATTTTTTGCAAATGATCAAATTGAAAGGTTACCAGCCTCATTAAATCTTGAATTTGACTTAAATGATTGAAAGACGACCCACTTTATAAAAGTTTAAAAGACTGGCTTGGAATTTAGATGTACATAGGCGATTCTTCTTGGAGATAAATTTGCAGGAGTCTTTTATGGCTCAATTTCACATAAAAGATTGAAACTGGCATTTTAAGAGATAAAATATAAGTGTTTTTCAAAATAACTATTTTATAGAATAACGAACTCGGGATGTTTTTTAATCTATCATTACATAGAGTAAGAAATTGAAATGATCTTTAAAATAATAATTTTATAGAATGATGAATTCAAAATGTTTTTCAAAATAATCATTCTAAAAAGTGATAAATTCAAAATAATTTTTAAATTAATCATTTTAAAAAATGATGAACTCTAAATGACTTTTTATAAATAATCATTTTATAAAGTGACGAACTCAAAGTGTTTTTCAGCACATTAATTTAAGAATAACTAGCTCAAAATATCTTTAAAATTATTTATTTTATAGAGTGACGAAATCAAAGTGTCATTAAAAATTATTATTTTTATAGAGTGATGAAAGTGAAGTGATTTTATAAAGTGGTAAAGTCATTTTATAAAATAGCAAATTTAAAATATATTTGAAAATTATTATTTTATAGAGTGATAATCTTGAAGTTAATTGATATGATTCCTCTGAAACTCAATTATAGAATAAAAAGCAGGAGTCTTATGAGATTCCAAAAACAAAGAAATTTGTGAGAGTTATTTAAAACTGGGTCGTAAAAGAAAATGCAAAGCCTTAATGGGCTCAAAATAAAAAGGAATCTTGATTGAGCATATATGCTTATTATGTCTTCGAGTTTTTATTTTTTATTGTCTTGTGACTACGAGGGTAGACTAGGTCAGATTTTCTTGGAAATTTCTCACCAATAACTCTAAACCCATAGGAACTATGGTCGGTTTAGGAAAAACAAATTGCCACCTCATCATTTTGCCATGTTATTTATCTATGTCCTAAAAAGAGGTCGATCCTGACATATAGGATCTAACTCATAAAGATTTGTTGGTTTAATTTACAGTTAGCTTGTGATTTATTAATTTTTTTTAATTTTTAATATTTATAAGTTGACAACACCTTACATCATTACTATAAAACACTAAAAAAAATTAACAAAAAATATTGAATTATTTATAGGATTGCCATTATATTATATTATATTATATTTAATTATTAAAAAACTTTTATATTAAATATTAAAGCTTTATCATTTATTTTTTTAAAAAACAGCCCCATCCTCATCTTTTTCTGCTCCCTAAAATCCAGTAACCCAAACTCAACAAATCTCTCTGGATTAAATTATGTTGGATTAAATTATGTTTGGAAGTGTGATTACAATTATTTTTTAAAATATATTTTATGTTGAAATGTATCAAAATAATTTTTTTATTTTTTAAATATTATTTTTGAGATTAGCGCATTAAAATAATCCAAAACACATAAGATTTTTTATTTTTTTAAATTAAAATTTTAAAAAATATAATTTATATCGCGTTCTCAAACACTGCCGAATGCAAACAACAAAAGTGGCCTCCTCTGCAAGCCCTTCCTTATTTAAATATGAAATCTCATGGCTAACTTAATGATTTTTTTTCCTTTAAATCTCCAGCAAGCCCACAAAAAAATAATTGAAGCCATTATATTCTAATGACGAAAGATAAATGGAAGAGTTGAATAAATTGAAATGAACAAAAAGCAATGTTTAAAATTATTGATTTAGACATATGATCAACCATTCGAATTTGCTTACCTCATAGCTACCCTTGTTCTTCGTAGCTCTTTCGCCCAATAACCAGAGCTATGGTTGCTCGAGCAATCTCCACTACAGTTTAGCCATTAACGCCTAGCATGTTGCTTCCCTCTTGTCGTTGTTGTTGCCAATATTGTTCTTCTTCTTCATCGCCTTTCAGGAAGAATTCGTCGCTGAAAAAAAAATCAAATCAGAAGTCTTGCAATCCACATGGATTAAAGCTTCTCTTGAGCTTCTTCATCTAGCCAACAATGGGTTTAGTAATTAATAGATTATCACAATGTATAAATCATTCAGGATTTTCTTGAAGCTTTTGAAGGAAAAAATTAGTTTTGAAATCAATTTGAAGTTTTTCTTAAGGTTTTGAAAAAAAAAAAAAAACAAATGTAATTAATAATTATCAAATTAAGCAAAATGCACTAGATCCGTGAAATCATTGTTGGGACAATGGAGAAAAACATAATATTTGAAAACGAGATAAATCGTGATTTGAAGAGAGAATATGCAATTTATTGTTTAGGTTAATTTCAGATATGATATATAGAAAGATAATTTAGTTATTTTGTTTGATTGAAAGTTTGAATTGATGTACAAGATAAAGAGCTTATTTATTTTTTTATATTTTAAAAGTTTTTTTTTAAAAAAAGTTTTTGTTTTTGTTTTAAATTGTATTTTGGTATTTTTAAAATGAAAATAAATTTTAAAAAATAATAAAAAATTATTTTAAAAATAAAAATATTTTTAAAAAACAATGATTATTATAATACCAGCGGTTTCAAAATGTAATTTAAAAAAATAATTAAAAAAAAAGGAGAATAAACTATGCTCACTATAATTATCCTTAATATATATATATATATATAAACCCACCTCAACGCATCTGTTTCCCAAATCAATTCCCGCTCCCTCATTTCAATACACCCTTTCCATTCTCCCGCCATTCCCAATTCATAAAACCCTAAATCGAACCCCTAGTATTCAATTTCTTCTACAAAATCATCTCTTTTTTTCGCTGTCAATTCCTACTAACCCTAAAATCACACCTCAAAAGGCAAAAAAGGAATAAAAAGACCTAGAACAAGCTTCTCCTCTGTTCTTTTACCTTCCTTTTGTGGTGGTGGTTTTAATTGTTGTCCTTCTTTCCCCCCGATTTTGTATTTAGGATTTTAAATGAAGGTTTTAGAACCTCAGGGTATGGTTTTGTTTTAATTTTGATAGAAAGACGATAGATAATGAGTGCAGTGAATCTTACTAACGTTACCGTACTAGATAATCCGGCGCTGTTTCCGTCTCCCTTTCAGTTCGAGATCTCATACGAGTGCTTGACTCCTCTTAAAGACGGTACCTTTATCTATTGTTTTCCCTTTTTGATTTTCTTTCTATGTTTTCTTATTTTCTTTGATTGTCCAGCTTTTTTCTTTGATTGATTAAGTTAATTTTCAATCAGGGTTTGTTAGTTGATGAGAAAGTGAAACGAAATTGTTTGTGTGCTCGCTCTTCTTGGATTCTGAACCAAAATTGTGATATGGGTTTTGATGCAATTCCTAAACAAAGTGATTTTTATAACTCGATTTGGTTTTTTAGGGATTTAGGTTCTGGTGTCAGAATTTTGTTCTTTGAGTAATTTTACTGATTGTGCATGTGTAGTTAAACAGATGGAGAAGTTGTGGGTTATTGTTCTAGCTAATGTTTCTTTTTTGGAATCGATGAGCGGCTGATTTTTAGTTTCTGGTGGGTCTATTCTTGGTGTGCCCCTGACCTGCAATTTTTAGTTGCTGGTGGGAATTAACTACTTCTCTCATCATCTAAGTTGGTGGAATTTCAGTTGTAAATCTGATGCTTCTGATGTAATTTGTTCCTAGTTAGGTGAGTTCTTGTTGTTAGTAGAATGTGACGTGACCTGGTCAGAATGTAGGCTGGCAAATCTTAAAGCGTTTTGTTGGTTCTTTGAATGATAGAGTAACAGCCCTCTGGTTTGTACTTAACCTGCCATGATCTTTCTTTATTGTATTGTGATTGCATGAAGTTAGGACCCATGTTTGTCATTGTGAGTAATATTTAGTATACGGACATCTTTCTGAAATATACCATGCATCTGCGAAGCTAGTTAGGGATGATCTTCAACTTCCATCAATTAATTGCTTAGTGTGCCCTTTGTATTATTCTGGCATTTTTGTAGCAAGCACCTGCTTTTGTAATTGAGGTTTGGGTCAGAGAACTTGCAATTAGTTTTCTATGGGTTTTGACTTGGATGACTTGATTGTACGGTGTACAAGGATGTCTACAAGGGTAACTTCAAATGTATTTAGGGCGCTGATGAAATTAATAAAAAAGGAAAGATTAAGAGATCTCCAAAATGATAATATATTGTGGATTGGCAGAATGGGTATTCTACCAGATCTGGATCACGTACTTCATTAGGGGTCTGAATTCATTGCATTGTAAGATAAACATGTATCTATGCTCGTTGATTTGGAGGAACTGAGGGCTGTATGAAGGCTGTAAATAATTTTAGGAGTTAAGGTTTTATGTATCTTGCAAATTTAATATCCAACTTGGTGTAGGGACTTCAATTAATTTTGTGGATAAATTTCTCTCTGTGATATAGTTCCATCTTTTGTTTCAGACTTTCAACCTTGGTTCATCTTATAAAAGAACGTTCCATTTTGACATTGCAATGCAGATTTGGAATGGAAACTAATCTACGTGGGGTCTGCTGAGGATGAAACATATGATCAACTATTGGAGAGTGTACTTGTTGGGCCTGTCAATGTTGGAAATTATCGTTTTGTCTTACAGGCAATTCTCTTTGAACCTTTATTTAGATTCTTTAAATTGGACTCTTTTTTGTTTGTAACTTGAATAAATTCTGAACCATGCCCTGTGTGTATGCTTTGCAGGCAAACCCACCAGATCCATCAAAGATTCGTGAAGAAGATATCATTGGTGTCACAGTACTTTTATTGACATGCTCTTATTTAGGTCAGGAATTTGTTCGAGTTGGCTACTATGTGAACAATGATTACGAAGATGAGCAGCTTTGTCACACCCCGTACAAAAATTTATGAAGGCACGACATCGGCTGGCGATTTTCGTTGTGTTCTAAGGATTTGGTTCTTTGGAGTCGCCACCTAGTATTTGGTCACTAGGAACCCTAACTGGTCTTTCAGAAATTCTAAGGCAAGGGACTGGTTGCGTAAAGGGAAGGTACTAGCACCCCTAATACGCCCTACCTAAGGTAAGCTGCTTGGTGTTTGGTTTGCTCTATAGTCTATGGTGTTGGTGTTTTCTAATCCCGTCAACTCGTAAATCGCAAGGAAAAGAGAATAAAAGGAACGAAGAAAATTTCACAATTCCTAAAAAAAATTACTTTTCACGGCTCGTAAACCGTGGAGAAAAAAAAAAAAAAAAAATTTGAAATATCCTCGATTGCAGCCAAAGCTTCTTTCAAACATGTGCGTTGATTTATTACTCCCGATAATATTTTGGATGTTCGTCCTTTTAAGGATTTCTTCATCCAAACATTAGCGGTGAACAATAATCACAACTTCTCCTCCCAAAATAAGATTTTTATATTTTTTGGAATATTGGCCAATACCCTTTGGAGTTTTACAAACGGGTTGTAAAATCCACAAATGCAAAAAATGATTTTTGTGTTTAAGAAATCTATGCGAAAACACATTTTCAAAGCTTCCAATATATATTTTTTTTTTTTTAAAAAAAAGAACATTCAAAACATGCTAGTGTATTGGCCGTATGCATGAAAACAAAACATTTTTTTTTAAAACTCTTTTTTTTTTTTATAACGAAAACAGGTGTTTTTTTAAATACTGAAATTATATCCCCATGTTATAAAAAAATCAATGTATATAAAACAACAATATATTTTTTTTTTACTTTTCAGAAAATTTTTTTTTTTTTATTTTTATATATTTTTTTAAAAAATATATATATATATACATCCACATGCATAATATAATAATATAACAAATATAATATAATATATTAATATACTAACTGGGCTGGGCCGACCCAACTAAATGGGTCTGCCCCAGCCTGAAAGTCGTTGGCCGAACTCGGCCCGAAAGGGATTGGGCCGAATTCGGCCCAAAAAAAAAAAAAAAAAAACTACATGGGTCTGGGCCAACACCGGCCCAGACCGCCGGGTTGGGCCAGAATCCTTCTGGCCCGCCCCACATATCTCTGGGCCAGAAACCATCTGGCCCAGAGAAGAAAAAAAATTACAGCACGGGGGGAATTATTTTCCCCCCGCGCGCCTCCTGCATGCAGAACGATTCTGCATGCAGGAGGCCAACCGGACTCAGCTTCAGAAGAAAAAAAAAATGCACGGGGAAAAGGATAGTGTACCTGGCGCAGTGGAGGCGACAGCTTACTGGTGGGGCTGCGGTGGAGGCGGTGGCAGCGGCTTAGCTCACGGTGGTTTCCAAGTAAACCGGCGGCGTCCTCCTGCTTTTTGCTTGGTTTTCTCTTCTAAATTTCCCCAGCTTCCAACTTTTCAATCTTCTCTTGTTTCTTTGGATTCTCGTTGGCTCTCTCTCTCCTCGGTTGGGTGTTTCTCTCTCTTCCTCTCTCTCTTCGTTTTTTGTTTTCTTTCCGGTTCCCCCCCTTTTTGTTTTTTTTTTTTTTTTTTTTTTCATTCTGCTTCTTCTCTATTTATAGGCAATATCGGGGCATGCATGGGGGAACAAGGCGTGCTGGTCGGTCGGTCGGCAGGCGCCGCTGCCAAGGTGCTTCTCTCGGGTTCGGTGGCGCGGCGGGTGGTCGGCCATCGGCTTCGGCTTCGGGGGTCCCAAAGTGTGGGGCGTCGGGCCATGGCACGTGAGGAGAGAGGCGGGGACAAAAACCCCGGTTTTCCTCTCCTCTGCTACGCCTGCGGGGGGGAAGAAGAAGAGAAACAGTGCCGTTCAAAACGGCACCGTTTGGTCTTTTTTTTTTTTTTTTTTTTTTTTTTTTTTTTTAAAAACGCATGAAACGGCGTCGTTTTGGAGAAAACGCGCCGTTTCAATTAAATTTGGCGCCAGAAATGCGCCAACGTTCACATCAGTCCCCCAATTATTTTTTGTTCCTTTCAATTGCGTCCCTGACAGTTTCGGTCTTGTCCGCCAAGTTGGCCGCCTTTTCCACTTTGGTCCTTGGCCTCTAAATTATGCAATTTAGCCCTCAATTGATCAATAAACTTCCAATTTCTTCAATTAGGCCCCTCAATCAACTCCAAACAGCCCCCCTATCTTTGCGCCTTTTCCAAATTGGTCCCTGGTTTCGGATTTTCACAATTAAACCCCTAATTGGCCATTAAACTTCAATATTTATGCAATTAAGCCCCTGATTTGACTTAATAAATTCCTAAAAATCATAATTTGGCCCCAGAACTTTAATTTCTTCAATTTAAAGCCCAAATTGACTTAAAAAATCAATTTTCTTGCAATCAAATCCCCTATAAATCCAATAAAAAATCAATTAAACCCATAAACATCCAAATTTGGGCTTCTCTCCTCAAAAATTCAAAATTTTCTTCTCAATAGGGTTCTCATCCTTCAAGAATATTTTGTCAAAAATCCAATCTTTGTATCTTTATACTCCTTGACCAATTTTCTGACCATTTTCCGAGCGCTTCTGCCTCTTGTCATTTTTCTAACCTTCTTTGGCTATTTATTTTATTTTATTTTTTTACGGGGACCCAAAAATGGGTTACAACAGATGCCCCCTCTTTATAGAGCTTACGGAGCGAAGGTTTTGCGCAGTAAGTTTTATAAAGATAGTCCCAACTAAACTCCCGAAAACTGATCTGGTCGAAGCTGGATCGATCTGAAACTCTTTCTTTACAACAATCCTCCTCGGCCATCGGAATCCCATCTGGAAATTCCCTTTAAAAAAAAATGAAATATGAGGTCCCTTCTGGCAACCCCTTTTTGAAAAATATCGAAATGCGAGATCCCTTCTGGCGATCTCCTTTAATCAAACTTATAATCCCATCTGGGATTCCTATTAACAAACATGAAGTATGACGTCCCATCCGGCGACCTCCCAAAATAGTGAAATGCGAAACCCCTTCTGGCGATTTCAAACAACCTGGAATCCCATCTGGCGATTCCTTTTAACCAACATTAAGTGTGAGGTCCCATCTGGCGACCTCCACAATAGTGAAACACGAGATCCCTTCTGGCGATCTCAAACAACCTGGAATCCCATCTGGCGACTCCTTTTAACCAATGTGAAATGTGAGGTCCCATCTGGCGACCTCCACAATAGTGGAACACGAGATCCCTTCTGGCGATCTCAAACAACCTGGAATCCCATCTGGCGACTCCTTTTAACCAATGTGAAGTGTGAGGTCCCATCTGGCGACCTCCACAATAGTGAAACACGAGATCCCTTCTGGCGATCTCAAACAACCTGGAATCCCATCTGGCGATTCCTTTTAACCAACAAAGTGTGAGGTCCCATCTAGCGACCTCCATAATAGTGAAACACGAGATCTCTTCTGGCGATCTCAAGCAACCTGGAATCCCATCTGGCGATTCCTTTTAACCAACATGAAATACGAGATCCCATCTGGCGACCTCCAAATAGTGAAACACGAGATCCCTCCTGGCGATCTCAAACAACATGGAATCCCATCTGGCGATTCCCTTTTATTCAAAGCTGAAATATGAGGTCCCTTCTGGCGATCTTCATCGAAAAACGAGATCCCTTCTTGCGATCTCTTTTAACCAAACAACTTGGAATCTCATCTGACGATTCCCTTTTACCAATTGTTATCGATGTCGTTCTTCCTGCTGGCGGGGTCTGAAAAATATTATCTTCTCTTCTTTCTGTTCTAGACTCAACTCAATGATTCTTTCGTTGGAATGCACTAAGATCTCCTCCTGTAACGATAAAAAAACATACGTGCAATGACTTTATGATTAGATGCAATGCATGCATTCGTACCTGGTTTTGAAACATAGGCCCCCATCCTCTTTTCTAGTTCATGGGACTTCCTCGTAACATGAGCGTTGCTTTTTGAAGTCGTATGCCGGATTCATCTCTCGTGTTGCCTTTTTTCTTATCATATTCTTGGAGAAAAAGTATTTGACTTTCCTCAAGTAGCCCTTTTCTCAAAATGTAAGACTTGTTCTTGCTTTTATGTCATTGCTTTTGTCAAATGCTTTAGCTTGGTTTTCAAATCTATAGGCTTCCGTATAAAAAACATCTTGTATTGCCCCCAGTGTAGAGGTGTGATCCTAGTTTGAGCTTTTATATAGAGAAGAAATTTCGTTCAGTCGATGCTAAACTTTTTAAATGAGTGAGGAGATGCACTGTTGGATTAATGCAAAAAAGATTGTTGTGAGATCAGTGCACAAAAGGAAAGAAATCAATGGCCAAACTTTGCTTTATTGATTTAAGGAACTACATCAAGCGTATAATCTTTTTACAGAGTCAGAATTCACAGGCCGAGCTAGATCTTCTCCATCCATTCTACGCTAACTTCAACGCTCCTCCTGAGAATGCCTTTGTTACTACATAAGGACCCTCATAATTTGGTGCCCATTTGCTTCGATCATCTCCTGGTAATGACAATATTTTCTTCAATACTAGATCCCCTTCTTGAAACAAACGCGGTCTAACCTTCTTATCATACGCCTTAGCCATTCGTTTCTGATAAAGTTGGTGATGACATATTGCGGCCATCCTCTTCTCACTGATCAAGTTCAATTGCTCGTATCTCACTCTGGCCCACTCGGCCTCTCTTCTATCTCAGAATCTATTAACACTCTTAACGATGGGATTTTCACTTCCAAAGGCATCACTGCTTCCATACCGTACACCAAAGAATATGGGGTAGTCCCTGTTGAGGTTCGAACTGCGGTGCGATATGCATGAAGGGCAAATGGTAACATCTCATGCCAATCCTTATAGGTGACTACCATTTTCTGAACAATCTTTTTGACATTCTTGTTAGCAGCTTCTACCGCCCCATTCATCTTTGGTCTATATGGCGAAGAATTGGAATGCTTGATTTTCCATTTAGTGCAGAGCTCTATTATCATCTTGCCGTTGAAATTCTGGGCATTATCCATTATAATCTGTTCTGGGGGACCATACCGACATATCAAATCTCTCTCAATAAAATTTCTTCACACTTTTTGTGTCACATGAGCAAATGACCCGGCTTCTACCCATTTTGTGAAGTAGTCAAATAGCTACGAGGATAAATCTATGACCATTGCTCGCTTTTGGGTTTACAGGTCCAATCACATCAATTCCCCACATCGCGAAAGGCCATGGAGATGTTAAGTTAAACAGAGGAGCTGGTGGCATATTGACCTTATCACTGTAAATTTGACATTTGTGACATTTTCTGACATAGTCGATACAATCTTTTTCTAGTGTTATCCAAAAATAACCAGCCCTTTGGATTTTCCTTGCCATCATGTGCCCGCTAGCATGGGTTGAGCAAATCCCCTCATGGACCTCTCTTAATGCCTTTCTAGCATCTGCCTCCTCCAAACATCTTAACAGGGTACCATCAAATGATCTTTTATATAAAATCTCTCCATCTAAATAGAAGTCTATAGCCAACCTTCTCAAGGTTTTCTTATCCGTTTTAGAAGCTCCCACCGGATATTCCTGATTCCGCACAAGATTCTTGATATCGTAATACCAAGGTTGTCCGTCCACCTCTCCTTCGACTAAACAACAATGCGCTGGATCATTTCTAATATCAATGTGTACCGGTTGTACCTTGCATTTGAGGTCAATGGTAGTCATAGCAGCTAGTGTGGCCAAAGCATCCGCAAAATGGTTCCCTTCCCTTCCTAGATGGGTGAATCTAATTTCTTCAAATTCCTTTGCTAGCATGGATAGGTATTCCTGGTACGGCCTCAACTTTTCCTCTTTGGTTTGCCATTCCCCTTTGACCTGGCAGATGATCAACATTGAATCCCCATATACATCTATCTTCTTTATCTTTAACTCCAATGCCGCTTCTAAACCGAGTATACAAGCTTCGTACTCAGCTGTATTGTTGGTGCATTCAAAATGTAGTTTGACCGAAACTGGGTATTGTTTCTTATTAGGAGAGATTATTACCGCCCCTGCCCCGTTACATGTACATTTACTGCCCCGTCAAAAAACATGGTCCACCAATCTGTCTTCTCTTCTTCTTTTCTATTGACGATATATCTTCATCAGGGAAATCAAAATCCAAAGGTTCGTAATCTTCAACAGCATTATCGGCCAGATGGTCTGCAATGGCACTCCCTTTACGGCTTTCCTTGTCATGTACACTATGTCATATTCTGCCAATAAAACCTGCCACCTTGCAATTCGACTTGAGAGAAAAAGGCTTATTACAAATATACCTCAGAGGATCTAATTTTGAAATCAACCAAAGTGGTATAGTATAACATGTAATGTCGCAACCTCTTTGCGCCCACACCAATGCACAACACAGCTTTTCTATCTCCGTGTATCTGGACTCACATTCAGTGAATTTCTTACTCAAGTAATAAATAGCTCTTTCCTTCCTTCCGGTTTCATCATGCTTGACCCAATACACATCCCATGGCTACTTCAGTTACGGTTAGATATAATACTAGAGGTTTCCCTGATACAGGAGGTACCAGTAAAGGTGGATTTTGTAAATAATGCTTGATTTTATTGAATGCCTCCTCACACGCCTCATTCCAAGTTCCCGGTTCTTTTTTTCTTAGTAGTCGGAATATAGGCTCGCATGTTGTTGTTAGCTGAGCTATAAATCGAGCAATGTAATTCAACCTTCCTAAAATCCTCTTACTTCTTTCTCTGTCTTAGGGGATGACATAGCTTGAATGGCCCTTACTTTGTCTGGATCCACCTCTATACCTCTATCGCTTACCACAAATCCCAACAGCTTGCCCGACTTAACTCCGAATGAACATTTTGCAGGATTAAGCCTTAGTTCATACTTCCTCAACCTCTCAAATAACTTCTCAAAACTTCCACAATGATCCTGTCCCTTTTTTAGACTTGGCAAATCATATCATCTACATACACCTCAATTTCTTTGTGCATCATGTCGTGGAATAGAGTCACCATTGCTCTTTGATATGTTGCACCCGCATTCTTTAACCCAATGGCATGACCTTGTAGCAGTAGGTCCCCAAGGTGTGATAAAAGTTGTTTTCGCCTTATCCTCGGGAGCCATTTTTATTTGATTGTATCCTGAAAAACCGTCCATAAAGAATAAGTGGAACTTCGGGCAGCGTTATCCACTAAAAAACATCTATGTGTGGTAGAGGAAAATCATCCTTAGGACTAGCTCTATTCAAATTCCGAAAATCTACACAAACTCTAATCTTCCCTTCCTTCTTAGGCACCACAACAATGTTAGATACCCATTGCGGATATCTAACTACTTCTAGAAAGCCAGCATCCCATTGCTTTTCGAGTTCTGCCTTGACCTTGATCCAGACGTCCGGTGGGCCCTCCTCAGTTTCTGCTTGACTGGCTTATACCCTTCTTCCAACGGTATCTTGTGTTCTACAATACTTGTATCCAAACCGGGCATATCTTCATATGACCAAGCAAAGACATCCGAATATTCTTGTAATAGGGTGATCAGTTTTATCCTTTGTTCAGAAGTAATTAAGGTACCTATTTTCAACTCTTCCTGAGCTGACCATTGCCCACATTGATAGTTTCGAGTTCCTCGGTGGCAGGCTTCCAAGTTGTTCCTGTTTGTTCTACTAGCCTGGTGAATTCACTGATGTTGCTTTCATCCCACTCTTCTTCTTCCATAGATATTACATGCTCGTTCAAGTTTGGCCATTTATTCTTGGAGGCTAGATGTATGTGATGTTGTAGGAGATCCGCTTTCAGGATTCCTGAAAGCGGGAAGTGCTTGGTGTAAATGCATATATAAATAATCAATTTTTGAAAAAGTGCATGATCTCACATTTATTCAAAGGGAAAAGGTGGGCTCCATGACAAACATAGAATCTAGCTGACATCATGAGCCTCGATTGTCAACTAGAGAAAATAAAGCAAGCATAAGCAAATGACAAAAACATTCTAAGGCAAACAAAGTTGGTTTACATTTTTGAAAACCATTGAGCTTCTTGGGTCACCCAATTCTGGAACTTTTCACCTTGAGCCAACTTGCGCAAAAGGTCTTGGGCGGAGACTTCTTCTAGTGTATGGATCGTCAGTTGTGCAGCACTTCATCTTCTTTTCCCGCTATTTCTTTCGCATCACCTTTTTTCTTCTCCTTTCCTCCAAGGTGTTTATGCTCATTTTTTGCCAACTCTAGACCCAGGCTTTCAGCTCCCTTATCATGTTGCACTATGTATGCAGCTCTTGGAATGATACGCTAAGGGGAGAGATTTCCAGCTGTTCTTCTTCAAGATCTCTTCCTTTAATTCTAGCCATCCTTCTTGTCCTTCTCCGATCAGCAGCCCAACGGTAATCCTCTTGGTTAGGTTGATATCCTAGCCAAATCTTTGATCAGCCTTTCTCTTCCTTGTCGGATTAACCCCTTCTGGTATTCCGCAAGCGAGGTTATATCGACGTGGGACCCCACGGTTTTAAGAAACATAGACTTGCCATCCTGGCTGCTTCTGAGATCCTTGGTCTTCTCAACACGGTGTTTTCTGGTACCCAGTCAGTGTTCACGATCTCAAAAGCATGGATATTGTTATCCTTGCAATCCCCCGCTTCGATGAAAGGCACAGCCACATTCTTTGTCATGGCTATTGCCTCCTCAGCCCTGACGGTTACTAACATCCCATTCATGATGTACTTCAAACATTGGTGTAATGATGAAGCTACTGCCCCCCCCTGCGTGGATCCAAGGTCTTCCCAACAACATACTATAGGAAGGGTGAATATCCATAACCTGAAGTGTCACTAGGAACATCTGCGGTCCCACATATAGCTCCACTTTCTAAAGTCCCAAGTATTGGCCCTAGGTGAGGCCATCATATGCTCTAGCATCATAGTACTTGGCTTCATATGAGATTCATCAATCGGCATTTCTTCTAAAATGTGCTTTGGCAATACGTTCAGGGCCGAGCCATTATCGACGAGCACCTTCCCTACGAGGCAGTCTTTGCAACCTAACCGTGATGTTATTAAAGGCTTGTTGTGTCCGGTACCTTCAGCATCAAAAGCTCATCAGCCGTGAAGTAGAGTAATCAGTTGCATGGATCCTCCCCACTAAATGCTCCATAGTTTTTATGCTCAATGTCCTGAGGTACATATGCCTCATTTAATACCTTTTGCAAGGCATTCCGATGCCGGCTCCAGAGCTGAGTATCAAGGACATAAGGGAGATCCGAGCTGGAGTCTTTTTTTAGTTGATCCACTATGCAATATTCGCTATGCTTGAATCAACTTCAAAAATTCATTTTGATTCCTCTTCCGTTACTGGCTTATTCAACTTCTGGTGCTTTGTCCAGATTTACCACTTCTTTACCCTTTTCCTTCCTCCATTCTTCAGGCGTAAAGCAACGACCACTTCTGGTCAAACCACTTATCTCCGTTTGGAAACAAAGGAAGAGGGAGCTCGAACGTTGGAGGCATACCCATAATTGTACGGCATGGCATTGTGATTCTCTTTTTGTGCAGGACGGTTTAACCAAGATCAAGCCTTGGGGGCCCGTTAGCAGTCTGCGTTGAACCCTGCAAACTCCTGCCATCTGATCTTGACCTTACCGTCATACTTACTTCACACCTGCTCTCCATTGGTTCAATCCTTAATTGTCCCATCCTCAACATTTTAGCAATCTTTTCGCAAAACTCGGTGCAATCCTCAATGTGATGTCCTTCTCTTCCATGGAACTCACAGTAGTCCCCCCTCTCCAATCGGCTTACCTCCTTCACGCTAGAAATCCTGATTGTACTAACATGTCGTACAAACCTTTCATCGGCACCTTCAACACCTTGCATTGATTTCCCACTTCGATCATGCCTATTCCGCCACTGTTTGGAACATGTTTAGGCAATGGGTTTGAATTAACATTGGGCTTGTCTTTCGAAGGATACCCATCCTAACTTAATAAGCTCCATAAACCTCTTCTTGAATGCATAGCAGGTTTCAAATCCCATGCCCAGGATTACCCCGTGGTACTCGCAAGTCAAATCGGGCTTGGTACCAAATTGGGAATGGTGGTTGTAGCGGTCAAGTGTAGGGATAGGAGCTACTTGCCCAATGCTTAAAAGTTTGGCATACATGTCCTTCAAAGCTGGCAATGGGTAATGGTGGCAATCTGTTCTGAGCGTTGTATCCTGAGTGGGGTCTTTGGTAGTGAATTTTGAAGTTTGGTTGGTTATTTGTTCGGTTAGGTGAAAAAGATTGGTTAAAGTTTATGCGTGGGATTGAGAGGTAGGTGCTTGTGGGCTGTGGAAATTTACTTTCTTGCCTTTATATCCGCCTTCCAAATTGTTAACGTCCCCTTCTCTTTTCCTTCCCATAAAACCTTTTCTTCTCTAAAGGCTCTGCTATGCGGCCCTGCTTTAAATTCCTTGCTCGATTCTTTCCGCCACACGTACAACATCATAGAAATGTTGAGATGAGCTACCCATTAAATGCTCATAGTAAGGTGCCTTGAATGTATTGGCGAACAAAGTCACCATCTCCGTTTCTATCAAAGGGGGTTGCACGTGCGTGGCCTCGTCCCTCCATCTTTGTGCATAAGCCCTCACTGACTCTTGGCTTCTCTTTTCCATCGACATGAGGCTCGTTCGATCTGGAGCAATTTCCAAATTGAACTTGTATTGCTTTAGGAAAGCCTCCACTAAGTCCTTCCATTTCTTAATCTTGACATTATCCAGCCTCATGTACCAACTTAGCGCAGATCCCGATAGACTGTCTTGGAAAAAGTAGATCATTAACTTATCGTCATGAATTAACTTCAGCCATCTTGTTGCAATAAGATCGAAGGTGAGTGTTTGGGCATTCCAAACCCAGTATACCCTTATAAACTCTGGTATCCTAAAATCTTTTGGTACCGTGAGGTTAGGTACCAAGCATATTTCCGACGTTCGCAGGGGTCAAACCAATCATTTTCCCTCGACTGCTCTTTAACCTTTCTTCTAATGCTGATATCTTGTCATCATTCACAAAACCCGTGGACCTATTATACGGAAGGCCCCTCGGCTGTTAAATCTACAGTGATATGAGCTTGAGGGGGCTGAATGGAATAAACAGGTGTAAAGTGCTGCCCGTTGCTGGAATCTGCCCCCATGTTCTGAGATACCCCCGGGACAGGGGCGACGGTGCTTCCTATAGGTGGTTGGGTGGATGTTCCCTCCCCATTCTTGGCTTTTAAAAGTTGCTCAAGCAGATTGGTCAACCGGGAACTTCATTTTTCCACGGATTCCAACTCGGTTCTGGTAGTGGTGACTCTAACTGAGCTCTTTCTTCGTTTTTTCCATTCTTGATCTGGACCGGTTGGTGGAC
>NC_133300.1:17514093-17547083 GCF_005239225.2 Populus alba | reverse complement strand
TTTAATTGAAGAATTAATGAGTTTGATGAATTAATTAAAACTTTGATTTAATCAAAAAACCAACAGCAAATTATAATTCACTTGACACAGTGGCAAGTGAATTATATCACTTGCTACAGTGCAAGCGAATTATAATTCATTTGCTACAGTAGCAAGTGAATTATATCCCTGACAACTGTGGCAAGTGAATTATATCGCTTGCCACTGTAGCAAGTGAAGGCGCACGCCGAAAGGAAAGTGTTTTCCTTTTCTAACAGAAGGAAAACACTTTCCTTCGAGCACGTTATTAATTCTAGGGGGATGGAATTCAGTTTCCTTTTATTATTTTCCTTTATCGCCGCCAAACATAGGAAAAGCAGGAAAGTGAATTCCAGGAATTCACTTTCCTGCAATCAAACACGGCCTAAAACATTTTCTGGGATAGCACATAAAGTATAGTCTTAAAGAAAAATTGCAGATCAACAACAAAATAAATATATGATGACACGTGATGGATGAGCAGACCTCAAGCGCTGTGGACCTTCCACATGGAAACACCAACGAATCCTTCACATAAGTGATGTCATCCGCTTCATCACCCTGAACAATGCTATGGTCGCAAACTCTTGTAGTAATAATCTTAAGTTCTACAATATTGCGGCTACCATTTTCATCATCAACAATTGCTACTTTAGCCCGTGTCCCTGGCCACCCTGCAAATGCACGGACCTAAAAAGGTTGCATGTAATCACCACACATTCATATTTGACAGGAAACAGGAAACGAGGGCTAACCTTATTATGGAGGACTGAAGCTTCTTGATCAAAGGATAACCATGACTCCTCAACAGATATCTGCATAGAGTAGAGAGCTTATAGGAAGCCTTATCGCAGCTCTTTAAATTCTTGCAAGAGAGTATAGATGGGAATTCCATACTTCTTTCTAATTGATCCATTGCTGTTTGTATTTAGTCATAGTAAAAGGAATTCAAAACTAAAGTAACAGGAAGGGTGGGGGGATAACCTTTGGAGCCAAGGTAACTTTGGAATCATCTTGGGGTTGAGCTTTTAACCTGGCTGATCCGTCAAGTATAGAAGGGAGCTCATGAATCAAAAGTTTAGATCCTGCGATCATTCATCGACAGAACTACCTGACTCAAAAATGCATTCAATTGGGTGTTGCGATCCACAGCCCATAATTCAGCTCAAACAACGTAATAAAGAAATCATATTGGGAAAAATATGGAAGAGAGATTCAAGAAAACATTGATCATACAAACTACTCACATAGAAGGAATAGCTATTGCATATCCAATCACGTGTAAAAACTAGAAATATTTACAAAGTGATTTCTTATCAATCAACTCAAGGAAGCCTTCTTTTATCTGCAAGGTTAAGCAATATAACTCCTATTTCACCATCTGCCACTACCTAAAACTATATTGTGCTTCTGTTAATAACACTTGTAACTTTTTTATTTCCTTTATTGTGTCATTTTTGTCTTCCCTTTATCTTTCATGTCTTCAACTCGAATCAATTAACTTTTGCTCTTGATGCATTACTAGTCATGCATAAAAAAATTCTCACTCACAAAGTGATTTTTGATAACTTATAAACAAAGAACAAAAAAACTTAACTATTGATATCATATGACTGTTATAAGTGCATCATACATGATGAATAAAGTATAGTAATTTATTTTACATCATAAACTTAGTTGACTAATGCAGAGTTGGGAATAATTATCAACTCGAATGAATGAAAAAATAAAATGGAGAGAAGAAAAGAAAAGAAAAGAACTTCAAATGACTATTGAAGTACAAATGTAAGATTGATAGATTAGCCATGAATACGGAAGTAGTTACAATGATGATAAAAAAAAAATAGAAATCAGAAATACCTTCCAAAAACAGCAATGCAAGTAAATCTGGAGCCTGCAAGCATGTACAAGATAGTCTAAAAACGCTCTGGAAGAAGGAATTACAAGTCAAGTTAAAAATTAACATAAAATAATTATAATTTAACTGTTTCTTGAAAGGATGAGCTGACAGCAAAGACTAGAGTCAACATTGCCACCCCTACTTTGTGAGAGTACAAGTGCATGTAATAGAGAAAGATAAATGTCAGAGGAGACTGGTTTAAAAATCTGATGGACCATTGTCTTGCACAATAGAGGCTTGAGCTACCGAGTACAAGTGCATGGGTTTGACTGCAGCTACTTCATGCAAAAATGCTGAAGTTAGGACTATACAAAACATCTATCTATAGATCCTGATTGAGCTGTGCCACCAGGAAGTGCACATGGACTCCATGTTAATGGAACATGCATTAACATGCGTATTTTTGGAACATGCATATTTTTGCTAAAAGCTCTAGACCATCCATCAAGTTATTTAATTGGGATATGAAAAAAAATGAAATAACAGATCCTAACTTCAGCTACTCTTAACGCAGACAAGCACCATCCATACCTTAATTTGATCATCAACTTCCAGAGTTTCGTTGGCAATTACAGGTCCAGCATCGAGAGCACGAACAGTGAAAGCTAATGACACCCCAGTTTCCTTAGCACCATCCTAATGCAGAGACTCATAAATGCAATAGCATAGTCTGGGAGTAAATAAGCATTTTATACAAGAGTTATTCTATTTCTTCAGAAAATTTAACAAGAATAAGTTTGAAGAATACATATGAGCCATTAGATCAATGGGACACACCATTGGTCCCATATTAAAAACTATCCAATGGGTCACAATCTTCTAGAGACTTTATTCTTGTTAAATTATCATTTCTCTTAATAAAATTAACATGGATGGCCTATAAAATAAGGAACCTGCAATGCTCTTTGAACAGGAGCAGCGCCGCGGTAAAGTGGCAGAAGACTTGGGTGTATATTGACCGTCCCTGAGAAATAAAAGTTCAGGTGTGAGTAACTGCGAAGATAAACTTTGAGATTTCTATGTTAAAGCTATTGCTTGATCCTTAGTATCAACTAGTTTATATTTTACAAATGATTGCTGTTGTATCAAAATAGATATATTAGCAAATAGGATTCCTAACCTACCCAATATTTAGGCAGGCTAACACTAAGCCTAATTTTTCAAGACAAAAATGTTCCTCATGTCCTTTGCATGAAGATATTTCAATTGAGGATAAATTTGTGAGTTCAAATGCTATCTTGAGGTTGCAATTCCTCTCCAGTGAGAACTTTTTACCTATGGAATTTACCAGCCATAATTTTATTTTTTTTCATATTAAACATACATCTCTCCTCAAGCATAAATAATTGCTTTCCTATTAGATATTTTATTATTTTTGGTCTCCCTTATGTTTCTTATTTCATGAATATTTGTTAGCATGAGAGGGAGAGAAATTCTCTTCCACCATCAACTAAATCATGCTCTTAAATAAGGGTTGCTTCTTCATTCCCTAAAATGAGTCTTTTATATGCGCAAAATGAGTAAATTCAAAACATAACTATAATAATAATAGGATCTTCAAACAGTTACAAAGTTTAAAGATACCCTTTATTCACATCTCTACACAAACCAGACATGAGGGGTATTTTTGTCTTAAAAAACTGGGCACTGTATTAGGCAGGTTAGTGATTCACTTAAGCAACAGATCGAGACCAGCAGATATGTGCACTGCCAAATACTGAATTAAATTATTCATCTGGCCACTAGCTTTGTGTCAAAAGGTGGACTCCAATAGCCTTCACTAGTGATTGCATAACTTTAGTCTCGTCACACTGAAAAGCTTGAAGCTACTGATTAGATTAAGGACCAAAATTCAAATCTATTTGAATATGATTATTTGAGCTTACGAGGACTCAAGTCTAAGGATCCATCTTTTCCATATTATTGCTTAACTTGGGCAAAAACAGACCAATCATAAACATATTTTCTTAAGCAGAATGCACCAGACCACCAACCAAGTTCAGTTAAGAAAGTGGAAAACCTGATGATAAACATTAATTTCCCTGTTTCTGCAGTAGCATATGTTAAAGCTACCGACTGCCTTCCTTTCTCTAGAATTTGAACATTAAAGATACCAAAAGGAGGCACACCCAAGTGTGAGGGAAATAAACAAGACAGGCATCAATAAAAACAGGAGGAGAGAATGAAAATCTTAGCAATCTCAAGCTTAACATTTTTTTGCATCAAATGGATACTCTTAAGACTAGAGTTTAGGGATGAAAATTTCATTCCAACCTAATGGATACCAACCCGAACAGACTCGAATGGGTGGATTCTACCCGAAGGGTAATGGATAGAATATGAATATTGTCAAACCCGACCTAAACCTAACCCAAGATATATACATTTGTATCATAGAGATATACACATGCAAAACATTTATATTTTTTAACACACACAAATTACCATTTTATTTTATGTTGATTGATAGGGCATGGATATCAAATATCTAAATTTCTTACCCCTTCGATAATGGAAAGGGCATGGATATAGTAGAAACCCTACCCGTGGCTCCCCATTGCCATCCCTACTAGAACTTGAGTTCCCACAATCGAACCATATAATGCCCACAACCCCAAACTTATACAATAAAAAACATATATATGCAAATTAATTTGGTCAAAGAAACAACTAACCTATATTCCTCTATGGATAAAATGACAATTAAATCTACAAAAAAAGCATACTGCATGCACTATCAACAAAATGAATTTCATCATGGAATTACCGCAGCTAAGTAAGAACTATTGTCCAAGTGACACACATGAGATGTTGATTCCAGTAGCAAAGAAACAAATTTCTCAATTTTGTTAGCAGAAAGTATATCTCACTAACCCATTGGTGGAATATTGAGAAACTTGGTTGGTAAGATATTCCCGTATGCTGCTGTAATGCAAAGTTCGGGCTGCAATGCTCTTAGATTGGACAAAAATGTATCCTACACAGAAATAGAAGTGCATGAATTCTCTGCGAATAACAGTTCACTTATTCCCATGTTCCAAAAAATCAGTTAAGTTCAATGCTAATGACAAGGACAAACTACAAAATAGAAAAGACAAACTTGTCAAGATCTTCCTAATTTGTTTAGTTATAATCGTAAACATCTGTCAATGCAATGCACACACTTCCATGGTGTTTCAAATGATAAAAATCTATAATTTTTCAATGAGTACGACCCAACTTAATTGCAGAAAACAGTATCTGTAGCTCTTGGATGATGAAAACCTATCAGATTGCTAATTGGCAGACTCATCCACATAAGTTGCAGAATTGTAAAGGAGAACAGCAAGTAAGAAAATGACCTAATACAGAAAATTCTTGCTGGTAGCAAGCAAATTGCAAAAAAATTGAACTACTCAAAAACAAAAACAAAAAATCAAATTCCCAAACAAAAACCACTAAAATTACCTCCCCAGCTCTTTCAGGTGTGAAAATAAGATCAGAAGGGAAGCCTGTATCGAGAGCGAACTCAGCAACTGGTGAAGGCATTAACTTTTTACCCCTGTCTCTTCTTGCAGGTGGCTGTGTAACAATTGCTGCTACCTAATAACAAAACAATAACATACTCTCATTAAATTGCACACCACAACCTCTTACAACTTCCAAAAGAAGCAAATCCCATTAACACAAATCCACACAAAAATATCATCTTTCTCATTTTTAACCAAAACCCAGATAGAAACAATTACAAAAACATTATAAGGTAACAAATAGATTGGATTTTGACACAAGTACCTCAAAGAGAGAATTGGGTGCTTTAGATGCATTAAAAAGAGCATCAAGAACAGTAGCAGCCACCTGAAAAGGAACCAAAATCACAGTTCAGTTCCCATTATGAAACAGACACAAGTAAGGGAATACATATGTTTTTTAGTACCTGAGGAGAACCCAAGAAGACAAGGTGTTTCTTCTTTGAAGAAGTAGAAGATGCTGCTGCTACTGCAGTTGTTGTTGAGTTGAAACAGAAGAAACGGCGTAGCATTAATGAAGAATTCATGCCGTTTCCGCTGTCTCTCCTGCTGCTTCAACGGCTACTCTATTGAGGTTTTAGAAACTTTTTTTTGCTCTGTTGCTGCTTATCTATCCACTGCCCAAGCCACCATGGGTTGGAATTCTTTCAGTTGATAATTGCCTCTGTAGCAGGCCTAGTCCAGCTAACTTTGGGCCTTTCTGTTTTATGTTTTCTGCTCTTTAATGGACCAACTATTCTCCGACCACCAGGCTCAAATCCTTAAATCCCTTCTCTAAAACACTGGACTGACTTGAAAAGCAGATTAGTTCGTTAAACTATCGAGTCAATTTATAAGTTTATGTGACAGTAATGATTTGTCAACTGGAAAGCACAACGAAGTTCATAATTACAAAAGCACAATTAAGCCATTCTTAAAGTTCCATCATTTTCTTTACAAAATCAGCTGGACATTACAGTGATTTTCAATACAGGCTAACTGAATGTGATCTCCTGGAAAGTTCGGCGGCAAGATTAACAAACCTAAGGTGTTATACTAGGATAGTCAGTCAGCTTTGATATATGGAAGAGAGCATTTGTCTCCATAATCTTTTGAGCAAAAACTATGAAATGAGCTCTACAACTCTTCGAATACATGGTTCAAAGGCCATTACAGATACGGTGATGATCTAGAATGTGTTTCTAAACGCTATTAAGAACAATCTGCACCTAGTTCTGTTGAACTCCATATACAAACCTCCAAGCCAAGCTGACCAGAAGGACCGAGGAAAGGGAATGGAATCAAAAGAAAATCTACAGGAAGCCTGCCTTCCACCCTCCCAGGAAAAGGCTCAGTTAATGATTTTAACCTAAGAGAGCTGACCCCTCTACCTGCTACTAGATCATATAAGAACCTAAAACGAATGAGCTCCCAGGATCCTTCACCCCTAATGAGACAGGAAAAGGAATGTTGTACCTAAAACGCCTTCCACAGTCCCAAAAGATTTGTTGTATGCTAATTTATTCTGCTTTTAAGCAATCATTGTTACTGCATTTCATAACATCTTAACATGAATATGCTGCCCATCACTCTGAATTTTCTGAATGAATCCTTTAAGTTTATGCCAACTTGAAAGATTCTGCAATTTTCACACAACGGAAAGTATTTGTCATCATCGTCCAAGGATCAGTCAGCAATCATATGGCAGGTAAATGTTTCTCTTAATGTTTTTTAAATAAAAGAATTATATTGAGTGTTTGCATAGCACACGGACATTTAATGTAAGCATACCTTCGAAGATGGTCTAAATGCTTATCTGCTGCTACATGATTCATCATCATTTCTTCTTCTCCTCTCCTCTCTTTTCTTTTGATTTTTCTTTTTAAATACCATTGCCCTTACTGAATTTTTAATTTAAATTTTAATGTTAATTTGTCTCCCTTTTGAACAAGCGATTAAATTATAACTAATCTGATTCAGGTTATAGATGGCAGTAAAGGGTCGTGGAAGCATACAGTCATAGATCAACAGAAACCAGTTTTGACTGTTTCTTATTATACATGCTTGATGGGCTCAACAAACAGGAGAACATCCAGCTCTCCCCAGATATGCAGAAACTTCTTCTAAGATCTCTATGACAGAAGAAAATGAGGGCCTTTGACGAGGATTTTTACTTGTGCAATGCTGGATTAACCTGCAAATGATAACCATACATTAACTAATTTAACACTTGCAAAATCCAAACAAGAGTGGATAAGTTTAATTTGAAATGATGCAATTACTGTCTTATGTATCTAAATGGTTAATTAGAAGATTTAATTAGACTCTTCCCTGTCAATCCTTCGCACCACTATAGCTTGCTACCTTGTACTTACTTTTCTATGTGAAATACAAAAAGTTTGTAGCTAGAGAGCTTAAAAGTTTTCTATGTGAACACCATGCATCACAATACCAAATTTATTTTAAAAATTATATTTGACCTGACATTATAATTTTTAGGTGAAATCTCGATGGAATTCAATCCTGGGCTAACATTATTTCCTAAAGCAACCAGCTAGCTAGAACTAGAAGAAGAAGGCGAGCACACTGAGGGCCTTGGCTTGGTGGTGGAAGGAGCTTGTCTCCTTCCGCTACTCCTGAGTTCGAGTCCTCATATGAATGTCTGTCACCCCCGCGGTGTTTTACATGCCCACTGAGTTTGCAGAGTGTTCAGGGGGCCGTGGGATTAGTCGTGGTACGCGCAAGCTGGCCCGAACACCCATATAAATTAAAAAAAAAACAAAAAAAAAGGCGAGCTAGCAGATCAGAAACTTACTCATCTTGAATGAGGATCCCTGCAACAGAAAATCGAAAGATGCCAGTTTCTAATATAAATCATGGTTTTAAATAACTTTAATTATTGCTATTCACCATTATAATGTACTTAACGAGGGTTCATAGTAATAACAACTCTAATAGAACATTATTAACTATAGCTATCACTATTGATTGTTATTTTGAGACTAAAGGGATCAATGACCGTCCAAATAAAATTTCTTTACTGATATACTTATTGGTACTTAATTAAATACGTTTGCATCACTCATCTGATAGATATAATGTACTATTTATATAAATTTAATAGAAAAGCTAGAGGGTATGGGCTATGTTCATCGACACTTGTTGTATTTGTGGATTACAAGTGTATTGCCTTTTCCTTTTCTTTTCTTTTTTTTGATTTTTTGTTGTTATTTTTTTCAAATTTATTTTATCTTTTTATTATTAAAGTGACTGAGAATTGGATTTTGTTTTTTATTTTTATTTTTTAATAGGATTAAAGTAATTTGCAAGTTTGCAAAGGAAATTCAAATTGCCTCTATTTACGGGTTTTATAGGGTTTGGTTGGTGGACATGGTTCGCAGGTCTAACAAGTTTAACTTTTATTATTATTATTTTTAATTTCATCTATAAATATTGGTTAATTGAGAATTTAATTTCATAATTGGTTTTGTTTAATTTTTTATAAGGTTCTCATGGTTTTTAAAAAATATATCAATATTAGGTTAATATTTGATTTTGCGATCGTTTATTTTTATTATCATATTTATTAAGTAAAAAATAGTTTTTTAAAAAAATTATAATCTCAATGGAGTTAATAACCTATTTCATGGGTTGGACATACTAGCCCAGGTTACCTGATTTACAGGTTTGACGGGTTTACTTACCGACCAAATATGTTTTTTTTTTGTTTTTTGTTCTTTATTTTTTATTTTTTGATTTCATTCTTCAATATTAAATTGGTTAGGAAATAGACTGCATGGATTTTTTTTGTTTGTTTTTTTATAAGGTTATTGTAATTTCAAATAAATATCTATTTTTAGGTTAATATTTAATTTTATGAGCATCTACTTTTGTTATACAATGAAATTAAAAAAATATAAAAGTCAAGGACCCAAGTCACAAGAAGACCGAATTAATCTAATCTATTATTATCTCATTATTTTTTTATTTTAAGTTATCGTCTTAAAATGTTTTTAATGTTTTTTAAAAAATTAAGTAAAAAAATAAAGCTGTCATCTTACCTTCCCAAAGGCATGCTGTCAGCAATTATAGCTACTTATTTAGTAGTACTGTATATGAGACCGACTTTCAAATGCATGTAATCAAAATAATTAAATTATTGATTAGTTTGTTAAGCAATCCCATTCACATTATGATCTAGGTCAACCATATATATATATATATATATATATATATTAATGGAGTCCATGCTAATCCCGGTCTGTGAAAAACATGGTGAAAAATATTGCCACCAAACTTTTAAGCTCTCTAGCTACGAACTTTTTGTTTATCACATAGAAAAGTAAGTACAAGGTAGCAAGCTATAGTGGTGCGAAGGATTAACAGGGAAGAGTCTAATTAAATCTTCTTATATTTTTTTTTTCTATTTTTCCTTTGTAATATATTTCTTGATTAATAAAAATGGGTATTAATAATTGATAAGTTAATTGCTGCTTTAGAACCTCCAGGTTTAATTCAATTTCGTTGTATTTTTAAACCTAGTCAGTACTTAAATTGAAGTATAGTGAACTAATCATTAATAATATCACTGGTAAGCAGACGTGCTATGCCGTATGTTAAATTTTTATGAACATAAAAGAAGATGGTTAGGCGATGATAACGTTAGTCAACTCAAATTAATTTCAGCGAGTAACACATGATTCGAGATGTAAAAACAAGATAATCCATAGTAACAAAATGAAAAAAAAAAAAACCGTAAAGCTTAAAGCCTAATAACATAATATCAATAGATAAAAAAAAAAATCAATTTTAAAAAATATAGCATTGAAGAAAAAATTATCAGTCAACCGAAGTTTACTTGATTAGCTCGTCACTTACAATCTAAGATCAAGATAAAAAATAGGTTTTTTTTATAAAAAAAAAACCCTAATAAAAAAAAATACTCGAGTATACTTGATTAAGCTGCACACATTTAAAAAAAATCATAAAATTCAAGGGTTAATATATAAAATATTCAAAAATCATAAAACTCAAGGGATAAAATAAAATTAAAGTTAATCTTGGTTAGCTAGACTATTTGCTACTCGTATTGTTTTGTAAAGCATGACCTTAGTATTTTAATTTCATATTGAGAAAGTATTTATGGATGGACTTGCTCGATAGCATATGTTAATTTAGATATAACATATAGTAATTAGTTACAATCCATGAAATATTCATTTACCCTTTGAGATTTCTTTGGCAATTATTGTCCTGTGTGGTCGAAAAAGAATACATGTGTTCCAAAAGCATAGAAGATAGAGATGACAAGCTTTTGAGCTGCAGCGTCACATCACATATAAGCCGTTGTCAACGCCTGTACTGTTAGGGAGCGGATTAGTCTCTAATGCTTTTCATCTTTCTAAGAAAGAACACCAACAAGTCAAGACTTCACATTCATGAGAAGGGAAGGGCGGCAAAAATTATACAAGGATGTTGAGTTGCTCAAACTCAGTGTCGGCAACTCAACGTCCTTGTATAATTTTTGCCTCCCTTCCCTTCGCTTGAATGTGAAGTCTTGACTTGTTGATATTTTTTCTTAGAAAGATCAAAGCATTAGAGACTAATCCACTCCCTCAAACTCAGTGTCGGCAACTCAGCATCCTTGTATAATTTTTGCCTCCCTTCCCTTCTCTTGGATGTGAAGTAGAGCTCCCATATACAGGAAGGAAACCTGCATCAACTTGAGAAATAGAGAGATGGAAAATGAAGAAACCAAAACAGTGCCAAAATCATGGGCGATGGTTGGCGGAGATGGACCTCGTAGCTATGCCCAGAATTCTTCCTATCAGGTATACATTCTTTCTCTTGAGACTAATTTGAATAGAACATTATTATGTCGAGTACAATTAAGAAACGCATATTTACTTATTTCCGCAGAGGGGACTGCTGGATATCGCGAATGAATTGATGAATGAAGGCATCAGAGAGACGCTTGACTTTAAAATCCCTTGTTCTGATTCTTCAAATATCTGCACATTTCGAATCGCAGATTTTGGATGTTCTGTTGGACCGAATACATTCTTCGCAGTGGAAAAAATCGTAGAAGCTGTGGAGCAGAAATACCATGCACAGTTCCAAAACTCCCCACCCTTAGAGTTCCAAGTCTTCTTCAACGATGTCACAGCCAATGATTTCAACACTCTCTTCAAAACCCTTCCGTCGTATCGAAAATACTTCGCAGCTGGAGTGCCTGGTACTTTTTATGGTCGTCTGTTCCCGAAGTCAACGCTCCATCTTGCGTACTCCTCCTATTCCTTGCACTGGCTCTCTAAGGTTCCAGAGGAAGTTGCGGACACCAAATCTCCAGCATGGAATAAGGGTAGCATACAGTGCAGTGGAACTGCAAAAGAAGTAGCAAAAGCGTATTCAGCTCAGTTCAAAACGGACATGGATAACTTTCTGAATGCTAGAGCTCACGAAATTATCGGTGGAGGATTGATGGTGATCGTACTTGCTGGTCTTCCTGATGGGATCATGATGGCTCAGACTGGAGCTGGAATATGCAATGAGCTTCTCGGATCTTGCCTCGTCGACATGGCGAAATTGGTAAGCATATAAATTAATCTCTCTTGTATTTGAAGCAATTGAAAGGGGTTGGTGTTATGTTAGTAATAAACCATGCCTGCTCTTGAGGTCAGACAGAGGAGGCAATTCCTTACAAATCTCATAGTTATTATGGACTAAAACTAAAGTTTTAAAATCTAGAGTGGACTAAAATAACTTTTTTACCCAAATAAGAGAATTGCAACGCGGTTTTGCCATGTTTTAAAGTTTAGTACTCTCTCTTTTAATTGTTCTTTTTTTTCCCCTTACAAATCCAAACTATAACTCATTAAATCGGTTATAAAAAGTATGCAATTAAAACAAAAGAAGTTTGAGGATGAAAATAATTTAACTACTATGGAATTCTATAGTAAAAACTTCTTCACTTTTAATTATATCATATTAATTATAATGCCTCGCTTTTAGTTATATTATAATATAAATGGACAGTGTTTAAATTTTCAAGACAGATACTTGTGACATTTGTGTAAACAAAAAGGTATGGTATACATTCTTTTTTTTTTTTTTTCAAATGTTAATTTCATTGAACTATATAATATTTTTGCTGTAGGGAGTGATTAGTGAAGAAAAGGTGGATTCCTTTAATTTGCCTCTGTACTACTCTTCTGTTAAGGAGTTGGAAGAGATTATAAAGAACAATGGACATTTCTGTATTGAGAGAATGAACACGCTTAATCACCCCATGATGAAAACGAAGATTGATGTCCGATTTGCTGTTTCGCAATTCAGAGCTGTTTTTCAGGGACTATTGGAAGAACACTTCGGAAGGGATGATGTTGACAAAATATTCGAATATTTTGCCAAGAAGTTTGCAGAGAATTATGAATCTGTCTTCAGTGGGGAGACGCATCAACACGTCGACCATTTTATCCTGCTAAAGCGCAACATTGACTGATGAAATATATGCGTTTTTGGATTTCTAAGTTGACGAATTATCAAGCTTTTGTGTTTCCATTACCTTAAGAAATAATGTCTGTATCTCTTAGTGACCTCCGATTATTACCAGGTCTCTCGCTAGTTTCTCAATTATATGAATGATCTGCCGGTGCCGGTGCCGGTGCCGGTGCCCTAACTAGCCTTGTTCGGGTAGTTTATTTGTTAAGCATTAAATGAGTTTAAAACAGAGCCTCCTTGCACACAAGAACTAATTTTTAAAGATGCTTGGATTTTCATAACATGGAACAATAAATTGCTTTAAATAAGAGTTTTATTCATAATGAAAGAGAAAAATGGAAAAGTTATCTGAATGTATGGACGTGAAAATGGGAGTGGCTTTTTAATAATTACGAAATAGGTAAATGTTTAGAGGTGACGATAAAATAATGTTCCATCAAGGGAGATACATTATTAAGAATTTTTAGTTTTAACTAACCACAAATATAATGTTTATAGTAAATAGGATTTTTTAGCTTCATCAAAGATAACATCATGACAAATAAAAAAATTATTGATGTTATATAATTATATATATAGTATATAAGCTTTTGAATAATTATTAATACCAAGAAAAATGCATTTTTCTCCATTGTCACCAACCTTTAATTTCCTCTTTTGTTCTGGAATATAGGTATAAACAATACACCCAAAAACTGTGAGATGATTTGTCATTGATCTTTGTCAACTTTAAACTATAGTTATCAAACTTAGCCCAGGGTAGGCCCCGTCAAGAGATCGGGTTCTGGGTTACATGGATTGATCTGGAAAAATTTAAAATCAAATGAGTTTTATTTTTAACTCAATTGCAAGCAAAAGAGTTTTTACTATTCTTAATTTTTCCTTTGATGCATTCCCATAAAAACATGGTTTATTTTTGAATCATTATGAACTAAATTTTATTTTTCTTGGGACTTGATGTAGTTAAGTTTGGATTACACAATTTAAATTTGAAGTTATTTTATTTCTAATTGTTTCATGTTGAGTGTTCATCCTTATTCTTATTGCTTATAATTTTTTAGCCAATTATTGTTTGATCTAATGAATTATAATGGGACAAATTAAGAGGTCGTTTATGATTAGAAATTTTCAAGACTAAACAAAATTAATTGATTGAAAGATAAAGATATTTTACTGTGATTAGTGTGATTTTAGATTAAGAAAAATTCAAAGAATTTATTAAATCTTTAAATAATTAAATTTACATAGAAATATGTTGAATTATTAGGTAGTGATATTTTTAATGTTGTTCGAGAGGAAACAACTGAATAATTAAAGGATTTTTTAATTATCTATATGAAGATTTGGAATTTTATAATAAGAAATAATAAATTATATGGGATTAACTAGGTGAAATCAAAAACTCTAAATTTCTTTTTTATTATTATTAGCTTTATAACGTTAAGTTTTATTCTTTCTTTTAATATATTTACTTTTGTCGAACAAATTGGTTTAAATTAGATGCTCAATTCCATAAAATTTAGATTTTATTTTCTAGTAATTAATTTGGTAAATTTCAACATTAAATAGCATAAATAGTCCTTTTGACACTCTTTTCTTCACAAAAACTTTATTACTTGTTACTATTTTATTCACTTGCAAAGATTTATCATATAAAAGCCTTGTGATTCCATGAGACTTATAAAAAATTTCAAGTTCATATAAATTACACTCTCCACTATGATCTGTTTAAAGAATTTTTATTGGTTTAGTAGCTTCATTCTCAAGAAGTGTTTTATACCTCTTATAAGCTTTAAAAGTTTGAGATTTTTCTTGCAAAAAATAAATCTAAATTTGTTGACTATAATCATCAATAAAGTTGATTATATATCTTTTATCTTTATTAGAAAGTGGAGTTATTGGCCCATAAATATTGGAAACAACAAGCTCTAGTGGCCTCCTTTCTCTCCATGATTTTTCTTATGAAAATTGATTTTGATCTGTTTGCAAACAACTCTTTTTTCACAAATATAAGGAGTTGTAATTCGAGGAAGACATGTCACCATATGTTTTTTATGTAGAATTTCCGATCTGTCAAAATTAAGATGTACATGGAGAAAATGCCATAATCATGTTTTCTCCTTTAATCACATCAAAAAACTTGAATGAGTAATTTTTTTGAAGTTATAGAGGAATCAATTGATTACCGTCATGTTAATTTTAGCAATTCAACTTAATTTTTCATCTTCAATTCTACATACTATGTTTTTTTATAGAAACTCCATACCCCTTTTCTTGAAGTTGATCAATGCTAAATAAATTTGATTTTAATTCTAGAACAAAGAAAACGTCAAAGATGGTATGAATAATTTTTTGTTTGGATTGCTACTATTCTTTTTCGAACTTTAGACTCTTTACCAAATTTTACAAAATCTTGATATAATTCATCTAAATTGGAGAAAACTGATTTATCTTGACTCATATAATTATTACATCTAATGTCTAAATACTATAAGTTTTAGTGATTTTTCTCATTCATCTAACAAACCGTCAATAAAGATATTTCATATTTTTTCTTTATGAAATTAGATTTTCTACAACCACTATCCTATTAAAAAACTTGAACTGTAAAATAACAATTAATATAATTATAATATATATAAAGAATAACTATTCCTTAAAGCAAACAAAATAAATATTTATTCATGAAAATAAAATGAAATTATTTTTTATTTCACCGAATTGATAGACAAGAATATCGGTGCAATAACTAACCCAAAGGCACTACCGCTAGACTATAAAACGGGAAGGAAAAAAAACACATCAGAAGTCCAACTACGTTATATTGATTCCCCTAGTATTATACCACCGCAATTCTCCGGCCCAGATTCGATCGGAAATTACAAGCTTTTCGTCCCTCAAGTTGCCTTTCATTGCCAGAGTTTAGCATGATAGTTTACAATTATATATATTTTAATAGTTAATTGACTAATTTGTCATGGAAGTTTTCATGTGAATGTCTAAAATTAATTTTAATAATTAATTGCCAAACCATGATTATCAAATCTATTTTCAATAATTAGTTAGAGATTGCTTGTTTCTCTATTTATATCGGACTGAAGTGCAGCTTCAATCAGATAGAAGGGGGGAAGAGAGAGATGGCCGGTGAGGAGAGTTTGCCAGAATCTTAGCCTATGAGTGGTGGTGGAGATGGCCCCAACAGCTATTTTCAAAACTCCGTCCATCGGAGATTGGCATTTGGTTCTTCATACAAAAACTTTATTTGGTTTTAGTAATTTTCTTTTCCGTAATTTCTTTAAGCCCGTTTGCAGTCCAAGAAAAATATTTAAAACGTAAGGATTTTCTTATTGGCAACACCTTTTAATTAGCTTCACCAGCATCCCCTCGTTTTCATGGAAGGATCATTCAAAACAACACTCTTTAGGATTAGGGAAGGGATGGAGATGATATATTAAAGAGCTAGTCACCTTATTTCATGTGAGCTTCAGCTAAAAAAAAAAAAAGAACGCGTCTAAAAACTATAGCTTGTAAAAAAAAGCTAATGCTAGTTAAATATTTTCTTATAAGACAATAATTTTTTAAAAAAAATGTATCTTATCATCTGCTTCAAATATGAAATGAACGAAATTGATCCATTAGTGGTAATTGAACCATTAATTTTCTTGTTTTGATTTTTTGTACCGGACCGCGACAAACACACGAAATGCTCAGACATCACATTCTGGATATAAGCTTCCCAGATAGTTTTCAAGACACGCGGAGGTCTGAAATTCCTTTACAGGACCAAATCTTCCTAGCCTAGAAAACCTTTTTTCTTTGCATATTTCTTTAATCTTTTTAGTGCTCGTACCAGAAATCATGAAACCTGGCAAATAGAAATAAATTATCGATTAAGATAATAAAAAAATAAAATTGAATATTTTTTTAAAAATAAAACATTTACATTTTAAAATTCAATCTTATATGATAGTGTTGTGATTCTTCCACACCCTCTTGGAAAAAAAATATCGCCTGCCTCCTCCTAGTAAAAATTTTCCTTGCACACCCAATTTTAAAAAATATTTAGTTCATTAAATTAAAAAATTGACCGAATTAAAATAATGATAAAATATTTATGTATATACTAACATTGAACTTCTCAAACCAAGCATCAATTATAAACTTTCATTCCATATTTTAGAAACCTAACCCCAGTAAAATAAAGGCACTTCCATCATCAATTAATATTGATATTCCTTTCAAAAAGTTCTTGAATTCAAAAGTATATATATATAAAAGAAAATACTAAGTAATCAAATGTTACTCGCATTTGTTTATGCCCCACGCATAATATAATTGTATTGTACTTATGCGTTTTTGGAAGAGGTAAGAGGCGAATTACTAATATATATATATATATATATATATATATATAACTCTACCCTTCTGATCTTGAATGTGAAGGAGAGCTACCATATTTAGGAAGGAAACCTGCATCAAGTTGAGAAATAGAGAGATGGAAAATGGCGAGACCAAAACAGTGCCAAAATCATGGGCTATGGTTGGCGGAGATGGACCTCGTAGCTATGCCCAAAATTCTTCCTATCAGGTATACATTCTTTCTCTCAGTATCTTCTTCTACAGACTAATTTGAATAGAACACTCACTGATGTTTAATTACAAAAGTGTGTTTACTTATTGCCAAGTGCAGAGGGGAGTGTTGGACGTTGCGAATGAATTGATGAATGAAGGCATCAAAGAGACGCTTGACTTTAAAATCCCCTGTTCTGATTCTTCAAATATCTGCACTTTTCGAATCGCAGATTTTGGATGTTCTGCTGGGCCGAATACATTCTTGGCAATGGAGAAAATCATAGAAGCTGTGGAGCAGAAATACCATGCCCAGTTCCAAAACTCCCCTCCCTTAGAGCTCCAAGTTTTCTTCAACGATGTCACCACCAATGATTTCAACACTCTCTTCAAAACCCTTCCATTGTATCAAAAATACTTCGCTGCTGGAGTGCCTGGTACTTTTTATGGTCGTTTATTCCCCAAGTCAACGCTCCATCTTGCGTGCTCTTCCTATTCCTTGCACTGGCTCTCTAAGGTTCCAGAGGAAGTTGCGGACACCAAATCTCCGGCATGGAATAAGGGTAGCATACAGTGCAGTGGAACTGCAGAAGAAGTAGCAAAAGCGTATTCAGCTCAGTTCAAAACGGATATGGATAACTTTCTGAATGCCAGAGCTCAAGAAATTATTGGTGGAGGATTGATGGTGATCATAATTCCTGGTCTTCCTGACGGCATCCTTATGTCTCAGACTGGAGCTGGAATATTCAATGACTTCTTCGGATCTTGCCTCATCGACATGGCGAAATTGGTAAGCATATAAATGGTTTGTCTTTAACTTTTCAAGAGATACAGGTTTATCAACGGATTACAAAAGGCAAATCTCGGGATTATAGTAGAGGGAATGGTGGTAGGAACAGTGTCAATTATTTTTGTAGCACCAGACTCATTTCGTGAATTACAACAGTGAAGTTGTGATTTTGCCCCCCGGTCAAATAACATTTGGCTTGGTTTATAGGTGCAAGAGGGTCTTTTTAATTTTTTAATCAACAATAAAAAATACTAAAAATGCTCTTGTAGACAAAGAATAAATGTTTTGTTTTTTTAATTCCGAGTGCAAAATAAAATTACTTAAATACCTTGAAGTATAAGAAAGCCTTCGGTCAAGGGGTTTTTTTTGTCTAGTCATGTTACGTTCTGTGTTATTTATTTTTTTTTTTATGGCAATTATGGTCTTTTAACTTATAAATGCACAATAAACTTACTTAATTGTCCTTTAAAGTAAAAAAATAAAAGCCTTTCGGTCATAAGTTTTTTTTATATATTTTCATAGTTTTTTTGCTAATTGTTGTTTAGTTAAGGGCATTATTCTTTTTTTATAAAAATTAAATAATATTAAAATTTAAGAAGCTACTAGGTGTACACACATCAGTGTGTGGAGTAGTTTATACACTTTAAAAATGGCATGTGCGGCTTCTCTTAGTTGTCAAAATTATATGTTTGCTATGTCGTTTGGAATTGTCATTGCATCCATTTTCTCTTGGTATAGTGTGTGTCATTAAAAGTTAGGTAGTTTGTTATTAATGGATCTTTTTTTTATCTCTCTCTCCTCCCCCTCAAATTACATGTTGGTTCTCTTTGTTTTGTTTTTTTTTTTTTTTTGCTTCGGTCCTTTTTCTTTTGATTTTTTTTTTCCTTAGCTCTTTTGTTAAAATTTTGTTCTATTCAATTTAGTCCTTTGATCCCAATTTGTCATGTATTAATGTTTTTAATTTTTATCCTTAATTTTTTGATTCCTTATATAAAAGTTTTATTGTTTTTAATTTCACTATCCAATCCAAGTTTATGATATATTATTTTTTTCAATTTGATTCTCATTCTTTGTATTTTTTATTATCATTTTGTTAATGTTATTATTCTTTTCAATATAACCCCCAATTTAAAAATTTCTTGTTTCCCTCAAATTTATTTTTTTATTTTAATTTTCACTATCATTCTTTTAATTGATATATTTTTATTTTTGAATTTTTTTGTATAATTTTTTTTCTTTAAGCGTTTTATTTTTTGGATATTGAACTTCGTATTTTTTCCATGTATAGTATTTCCAGTGAGATGACTATGGTCACAGGTTTAAAAAAAAATTAAACCACCTTATTAATGCAAAACATGTAAATTGATTGACCTTTATAGTTCAACAAATATAGTTCAACAAGCTACTCAGTTCCTTCTATAATAATAAATAAATCTAGCACATCATTTCCTTAATTCTAGTACGGACGGTTTAAACTCCATCTTCATAGTTCATTCTATAATAATATATAAATCTAGCAAATATTAGATGTCATCATATAGTTATTTCTTTATTTACCTGTTTTTCGATACTTCCAATTTACAAGAATGGGATCCAATTCACCCTCCCAGCAATAGTAAGAGACGGAGAAACAAAACGGTACAGCATAAATTTATGTTTTTTTTTTTTTCAAATATTAATCTCATCGAACTATAAAATCTTTCTTGCAGGGGGTGATTAGTGAAGAAAAGGTGGATTCCTTTAATTTGCCTCTGTACTACTCTTCTGCTAAGGAGTTGGAGGAGATTATAAAGAACAATGGACATTTCTGTATTGAGAGATTGAACATGCTGAATTATCCCATGATGAAAAGGAAGCTCGATGTCCAATTTCATATTTCGCAATTTAGAGCTATTTTTCAGGGACTAGTGGAAGCACACTTTGGAAGGGATGATGTTGACAAAATATTCGAATATCTTGCCAAGAAGCTCGCAGAGAATTATGACTCCGTCTTCAATGTGGCAAAGCATCAACACGTCGTCGAGCATTTTATCCTGCTGAAGCGTAACATTAATTGATGAAAGATATGCGTTATTGGATTTCAATGTTTTGTGTTCTTATTACCATACCGAATAATGTTTGTTCTTTGATGCTCTGGTAGCTATACTGCTACGATTTTCTTTTTTCTTCTATCTGTCTGTTCTTGTTCTTGTTCTTGTTCTTGCGAGTACTGGTAGGGTGCCCATGGTGCCATACTTGAATCTTTTAAAGCAGAGAAATTAATCGTGCATGGAGATTCGGCCATTGGATCCGATCCTTGCAACGATCTGCCAAGTTTCCAAAGAATACCCTTCACAGGCTTCCAGAAAGGGTGGAAATGCTTTATTATTGTTATTTTCTTTCCCCTGATGTATCAAGAATATTCGTTAACAGGGATAAAATTCCCAGAAGGGAATAAAACAACTCTTTATCACGAATACTATGATGCTTCTGTACAATTAAACGCAAAGCTCTACAGCATCGTTGACAATTTCTCAACACAAAAAAATAAAAAATAAAAATAAAAAACAAAACAGCGAGGATTCTGCACCAATACTGCCACACCGGGATGCAACATGGCAAAGATGGGAGCTGAAACCAAATTCAAATTCCGAGACACCGAGCACCATTCCCCAATCATCGTCCACGGCACCCACCAAAGTCAAGATATTGTCTTGTTTGGTTGAAAAAGTCAACATTATGAGATGATTATTTATGATCCATCTATTACAAAAGCACTGGTGAACACAGAGAGGAAAAGCTTTTCTGCAGCATCAGATCAAATATATGATTTTATTTTATTTTTAATTAACGAAGGTGGCATATTATATGTATGTGTGTATATAATGAAACTCTTGAGTTTCACGTTTGTTTGACACCATACCCCTCAGGCCCTAACGCTTTCCATCTTTCTAATCATGTATATATGTATATTCTTCAACTTTTAAAAATATTCATCAATAAGTGATGCTGTGTATACCGTGGATAGAGTTCTTCGATCCTTAAAATTTTATAGCCTTATATTATAGAGAAAAAAACTAGGGTTTTCAAGCGTAAAGTTACAATTCTTATCTATATAGAAAATTATAGAAAAAAAAACTCATATATTGTGATTATATATTCTCTTCTGAAAAAATAGCCTACAAAGCTATTTAAATACAAGAAAAAGAAATTCTAATTAATAAAATGCTAATTAAATTAAAAATAATAATCAAAATAGAAAAAGAAAATTTAAAATCGACAAGGAAAATAAAAAAAAAATCTCAAGCGGTAATTTTTTTAGCTAAATATGAGAAGTTCTCGAACTTTGATGAAGTTGTCTTCTATTATATACTAGGAACATGGACTTTAAAATGTTATGGCAACCTTTCAGCGTAATCTGATGATTGAATTAAAAATTATGGCTAGTTTTTGTTATATCATTTGACTTATCCAAACTTCTTCAGCTAGGATTTTTGATACGCAACCTATGTCAGGATCCCTTCTACTTGCAAAAAAAACTCCATATAATCACAACTAATTAATCTATAAAAACCACACCAAGATTTAAAAATTAATTAATCAGTCAATAAATTACAGCTCAACGTAATATTAATATTGATATTCCTTTCAAAAGTTCTTGAATTCAAACATATATTACATAAAAAGAAAATACTAAGTAATCAAATGTTACTTGCATTTGTTAATTTATGCCCCTCACATAATATAATTTTATTGTAGTTATGCGATGGAAGAAGTAAGAGGCGAATTACTGATATAGAGAGATCTACCCTTCTCTTGAATGTGAAGGAGAGCTACCATATATAGGAAGCAAACCTGCATCAAGTTGAGAAATACAGAGATGGAAAATGAAGAGACCAAAACAGTGCCAAAATCATGGGCTATGGTTGGTGGAGATGGACCTCGTAGCTATGCCCAAAATTCTTCCTATCAGGTATACATTCTTTCTCTCAGTATCTTCTTCTACAGACTAATTTCAATAGAACACTTATGTCTGATGTTTAATTACAAAAGTGTGTTTACTTATTGCCAAGTGCAGAGGGGAGTGTTGGACGTCGTGAATGAATTGATGAATGAAGGCATCAAAGAGACGCTTGACTTTAAAAGCCCTTGTTTTGATTCTTCAAATGTTTGCACATTTCGAATCGCAGATTTTGGATGTTCTGCTGGTCCGAATACATTCTTGGCAATGGAGAAAATCATAGAAGCTGTGGAGCAGAAATACCATGCCCAGTTCCAAAACTCCCCGCCCTTAGAGCTCCAAGTTTTCTTCAACGATGTCACAACCAATGATTTCAACACTCTCTTCAGAACCCTTCCATTTTATCAAAAATACTTCGCTGCTGGAGTGCCTGGTACTTTTTATGGTCGTTTATTCCCCAAGTCAACGCTCCATCTTGCGTACTCTTCCTATTCCTTGCACTGGCTCTCTAAGGTTCCAGAGGAAGTTGTGGACAAGAAATCTCCGGCATGGAATAAGGGTAGCATACAGTGCTGTGGAACTGCAAAAGAAGTAGCAAAAGCGTATTCAGCTCAGTTCAAAACGGATATGGATAACTTTCTGAATGCTAGAGCTCAAGAAATTATTGGTGGAGGATTGATGGTGATCATAATTCTCGGTCTTCCTGACGAAATCTTTTTGTCTCAAACTGCAGCTGGAATATGCAATGAGCTTTTCGGGTCTTGCCTCATCGACATGGCAAAATTGGTAAGCATATAAAACTCGCCTGTATTGATTAGAGGAATTTCAACAAAAAAGCGTTGAGTATTTGGAGCAATTGCAAGGAGTTGGTGTTGTGCTAGTAAAGTACGACAACTCTTGAGGTCAGACAGAGGAGGCAATTCCTTACAAATCTCGTAGTTATCATGTGAAGGAACTGTCTTCAACTTTTCAAGAAAGATAATCTATTTGTTAATTTTTCTATTTACCTGTTTTCTTCGATAAAAGAATATTAAGAAACGGAGAAGCAAAACGGTATGGTATACGCTCTTATTTTTATTTTTTTTTCAATTATTAATTTCATTGAACTATACTAATATTTCTTGCAGGGAGTGATTAGTGAAGAAAAGGTGGATTCCTTTAATTTGCCTCTGTACTACTCTTCTGCTAAGGAGTTGGAAGAGATTATAAAGAACAATGGACATTTCTGTATTGAGAGATTGAACATGATGAATCATCCCATGACGAAAAGGAAGCTCGATGTCCAGTTTGCTATTTCGCAATTTAGAGCTATTTTTCAGGGACTATTGGAAGAACACTTTGGAAGGGATGATGTTGACAAAATATTCGAATATTTTGCCAAGAAGTTTGCAGAGAATTATGACTCTGTCTTCAATGGGGCGACGCATCAACACGTCGACCATTTTATCCTGCTAAAGCGCAACATTAACTGATGAAAGTTATGCGTTTTTGGATTTCAATGTTGACGAATTATCAAGCTTTTTGTGTTTTCCATTGCCATAACAAATAAAGCCTGTATCTTTTATGGGCTGGCAGCTATATTACTAGGAAACTTGTTCTTTTTTTTCTTGTATATGTCTGTTTTTTTAATTATTAATATAGGTATATGGGTTAATTTATATATATTTTGATTAATTTTTATTAGTTTTGAAGTGAATAATTATGTAAATTTTTAATAATTTTAAAATTTATAAAACTTAAATATACCCCCTTATAATTCTATGTTCTGTTTTTATTATTGCAAGTGGTTGGGTAGAGTGCCTCAGATGCACATACTTGAGTTTTTCAAAGCATGGAGACGGTGTCTTCAGATTCGGCCATTTGATCCGATCTTTACAGCGATGTTCACATTTCCCAAAGAATAACATATATATTTCTTTGCATTAGTAAGGAATGTTTAAAGCAGTCCACACATCAATACGGAATCAGTTTTATATATATATATATATAAACTGATTCAAAGTTCTTCCTACGACTTTTTGTTTCTTGGAATTTTTAAAGTGACATTGACTTAATAATTTAAAGTGATAGGGAGAAAAAGAAGGTTGTTTAAATATGCATTGTAAACGGAATTTATAATTGTGATTTTATTATGAAACTGTAATTTTAAATTGTTATTGTTTATTGTTAAAAATCACTATTAGAAATACTATTTCATTAAAAATCATGATTTTAAATCATAATTTTTTATTTAAATTATTATTATAAATAACAATTTTCAACAACTACTACATTCTCAATAGTTATTTACAGCTATATTATTTTTCAATAACTTTTTAAAACTATGTTATTTTCCACTAACATTTTTAAAATTGTGTTATTTTCAAAAAGTAATTTTTTTTATTAATATAAATGTCTGGACCAGCTTACGTGCACCTCGACTAATCCACGAGTTCTGAAATTAACGTTCATGTAAGTTTCCACTAACCATAGGATTGTGAGACTAGAAATAGTGATCTCTAAAAAACAAATTTAAAACATTACTAATTGAGTTACACTCCATCAGAGTTAAATAATTAATATATATCAAACACATTAAAATAATTTAGAATAAAAAATAATAATAATTTAAAGTAAAAAAATAAAATCAAAAAATATTTTTAAATACAAAAACAATCACTCTTACCAGGGTTTGTAATCTGTAAATGACGTTCACGACTAATTTTGCGATGAATTATGAGTCATTTCATTTACAAGACCTAATTTAAAAATTAATTGACATTACCATTTGTGTGAGTACTAAACCATGTGAATTTCGAGTGTTAGCCGTACATCAATCATGTTTAAAATCCAGTTTGCATGTCTAAATCCATAGAGGTTAATCACAGTTTATAAGTGAATTAAGGCCTGGAACGCAAGGAAGCATACAACATCAGTTTCTTCACTTTGAGTCGAGCGTAATTAGATGACTGTATGCAGCCCACCTAATTTCTACAGCCATAGAAATTCGGACGAAGCTTATAGCCGAAAGAAATTTGCAAATATCAACTACGAAAGAAGACAGGAAAGAAAGAAAGAAAAGCTTTCAAGAGGCACCGCAAAAGAGGCATCGCAATACAACTTTCATCTGTCTCTCAACAAAGACTAAAGTTCTCTAAGCATTATAGTCTCATTAATTAACAATAAAATCTACTCAAAATGTAAAAAAGTGAGAGACTGAGCCAGTGCTTGGAGCAGATGATAATGTCAATAAACGTAACACCATTAATTGGCATTTGTACTGCTTTGGATGTTTAAAGGGCAGTCACCCTTACGCCATATGATGAGATCAAGGTATATCATCTTAGATGTACCAAAAAACTGACCTGGAGGTAGAACGAGCCCCGCCGAGAGAGGGTGATCAACCCTGCTCTGAATACTCTGCATATAAGACTGGAATTTGAAACTCTTTCCCTGAGATTTATTTGAAAGATCGTAGAAGTATTCATTTGTTGAAAGCTCGTAGAAGTATTCTCCTGCAGATGTGGGCGGCCCCAAGCAGCTAATTGTGACAATATTCCCAAAGGTTTCTTCATGATGATGAAGAATAAATATAGCACCGTCGTCAGTTTCTTGGAGAACCTCAGAATTTTGACCAACAGATAAGGGAAGAGGGAATGCCCCCCCATAGTAAAAGCGTATCACATCACCTACATGCCTGCAACGCAAATGCGGGTCTAACTTCTTAGAAGAGCTGCTGAAGTTGCAACCTTGTATTGGGCAAGAGCATGGTGCATAGATGCAACTCTTATCATGGTTGTACTTCTCGCTGTAAATAAATGTCTCTCCACACCCATACCGCATATTTTCGCATGGTATCCTTACTGATTCAAGAACCTTCTCGATAGCCCGACATCGATTATTGCCGATAGGTAACGAGCAGGTAGGACATTTGTGTGCAAGTTTACTGCAGCAGGAAAAGCAAGCTGTGTGCCCATTCTCACACTGAATTCCCCCCATAAGCACCCAAAAAAAAGAGAAAAAGAAAGAAACTATGAGATTAGCTAGATATGATAATGAATCGTGCAAATGAAAAGATTGAAAAACGAAATCCAAAGTAACAGAAAGAACCTAATTTGCCATTTACTTAGGAAACACGTGGTAAGGAAAAGACAATAAACAAAAAGGACAAGCAAACCAGGTACAAGAATATTTACCAAGAAAATGAGAATCAACTGATGCTACTTATTGACAAGGTTTACTAGATGATAAAAAATAACACAACATGCAGATGCACAACAATGCCTCCTTGTAAGTTGGAATATACACCAACATCACCTCTCAATAAGGTGATGTCAAAACCACTTGCTATAGCCAATAACGCAAATCATACATTGATTTCATCTACTCAAATAACAGATTTAATTGTAAGCTAAGTCAAGAATTAAAAGCTTTTGGGGCAGCAGAGTATCGCGCAAGTTGGGATTTTGGACTCCAAATAACAAATACAAAGACACGACTCTAAGCAAACCTTACCAAACAAAACTCAATTTGCACAATAATTATATATATCGAATCTATTCTTCCACCACATTCTACTTGTATTTTTACATTTCTTAGCCATATCTCAACTAAACTACGAACATGTCACATTTTTAAGGCATATCAATTGTTCCTTAGGCAACACTATGTTAAACGTTTCCTTCCAAGAGAACCTATCTCCAGCTTTATTTGAAGAATATTGTACCACAATCCTAGTTCAACCTTCTTAGTCCTACAATAGCACTAAACCAACGAGTCTTCTACCAGTGTTTTGAGTCTTGCTCGACATGGAACTACAAGAAGAAAAAATCATGGCCGATATCGTTATATAGATATACACGATGGAGCTTGCATGCTTGAGTTTCTACTGAATCCACCGCATATCTCCCACATAACCAGCAACCAGAAAACATGACATTATTCTCTGAACTACAATATCAACCAAGAATTCATACTTTGGAGCTACATCCTTCCACCATCCCCAAACACTACACATAGAAAACTGTCACGGCACCATGAAGAAATGGAAGCTATAGTAAGATAACAGAATAGCCTCTAAGCATGTGTTTGTAAATAACCTTGTTGAAAATATCAAGCACTTCACATTAACTGAGCTTATCCAATCAAGCCCATAAAAAATAAAACAATAATGAAAAACAATAAACACCAGCACCGAAAAAAAACACAGAAAACATAAAGAAACCAAACAACAACAGCATCAAGAAAGTAAAAAAGAAAAAAAATCTAACCTGAAAAAACAGGGATAGTCAAGGGATATGAGCAGATTGCGCAATCAAGAATATCCAGGTCCATGAGGGTCATTGACATGGCAACCATCGCCAAGAAAACTGCTTAATTTGTCGAGTACGTCATCCTCTCGCTCAGCTTCTGCCCCACCATCACTAAGATACTCATCCTCTTCGTCAGAAGATTCTTGATTTTCATTTTCTTGATGCTGTTGGGTTTCTTCATTTTCACTTGCTTCAGGTTGTTCGGTCAATTCATATTCTTCATTTGATTCATGCTGTTGGGTCTCTTGATTTTCATTTCCTTCGTGCTGATGGGTTGTCTCTCGATTTTCATTCTCTTGGTGCTGTTGGGTTGCTTCTTGATTTTCATTCTCTAGATGCTGTTGGGTCTCTTGGTTTGGAAGTAGCAGCAGAAAAACCACCGGAAGTTGAAGAAAACCCTTTGTCTCTTACGAGATGGATTGCTGGGTCCATCTTCATTTTCTTCAGGGAACTTAACCATCTCTCGCCCTCCCGATCTCTATCGCTTGCTCTCTTCTACAGACACTAGTGAAATATTTTGATTCTTTTAGACTTCTTCAGCTCGGTGGCTTTCGGTTTAATTATTTATTCTGGGTTGTCAGTAGAAATGGCGGGGAGCCAATTGTGCCTTCCCGCCTCCCAAAAAAAATTATTTATTTTTCTTCCTTAATTAGATTTTTCTATCATGCTAATTACTTTTAATGTTCATTAACGAATTCATGTTTGATAAAACCTTCTATATAATAATAATAAAAATTAAGCGAGTCAGAATAATGCACTTATAGATATTTTTATTGAAGGTAGCTAATTTATGCATAATTATTAATTTGGATTTGGATTAAATGTCATATCAAAACAATGTTACTTTAAAAAAAAAATATTTAATTGGGTTCTAACTATGTCATTAGTGAATTATTAGGTTTACCAGGTGATTTACAAGTTAACTTTCTTACACCGGTCTAGATTAGGTTGTGAATGGGTGGGTATTAAAATGACTCGTGAGCTAAGCTCTTTTCATTAAAAAAATATAGTTTGATATAAAAAAAAATTATAATAATATTTATTTTTTAATATTAAAATCATAATACATTACATCAACTCAGACTTTATAATTTAACTCACCAAATCCACAACCCGAATCATATACCCGAATCATATACTCTATACGTTTTTTAACAAGTTTTGGTTTTTTTTTTTAATTACAAAAAAAAAAGTATTGGAATATTTATTTGAAACTACAATGATTTATAGAAAAAAAAACTGAAATAAATTATAAATAGTGATTCAAAATCAATCAATATTAAATAACAAAATCATTTAAAAAAACCAAAAATAATTCAATTGAAAGAAAAAATAATAATAATTAAAAAAAAATAGTTGGCATTGTAATCAAACATAACCCAACAAGTCAACTTCAAAACCTTCCAACTTGACTCATTGTCTAATTTAAGTTTAAAATCAACTAGTGAAAAAATTGATAAAATGTAGAAAATGGAAGAAAATGCACATTATAAACACCTTGTGCATGTTAGAGATGGAAGAAATTTGATAAAATGTCAAGAGAATAATAAGAGAAGATTTTATTTTTGGACGGGCCATAGACATGGCTTTGGTAAACTTGACCCTTTTCTTTTCTGTTGCATGGTTTGGTTGGCTTGGTTAATGAACAAATTATAGTCAGCAGGCCTGATCGCTGCTTGACTACAGACAAATCACACGACTCGAGCCTCCACTCGAAAATCGAACCGAAGCCAGAGGAATCCAGGTCTACCTCACTCGTTACAGTGCACCAGCTACAGTGATGTAGCCAAGCTCGTCATCATGTAGCAAAGCTCGATTTCTTTCAAGTTTCCACTTTCCAGGTCGTGGTACGATCAGTAAAGAAAGGGGGAAAGAACTATATCATCTTATAGTTCAAACGAAAAAAGAACCGTAGGGCTTCAAAATTCCTTCCCTGGAACCACCAAATCTTCCATAAACAGTCAACAACATGACAAACTGTGAAAAATTGGCACACAACAAGGGAAATTACATAAAAATGCCTTCCTTCCCCTTCCTTATTTCTCCAAACCTTTCCTCTCTCTCCTCTTTGTGCTTTCTGTTGATATGTGGAGGTTTATCCAAACAAAATCTCAATCCATTCCTTGTAAATCAGAAGCCACACAGGTAACCAAGTCATAAAGAAAAGTTGGGTGCACTAACTAGAATATAAAAGGAAGAATGGATTCATTATCTACAAAGGGAAGATGAAAATTCTAACTGCAAAACTAAAGGAAAAGAAGTGCGTAGCATGAGGAATACAAACGGACCATTCATTCCAAGGTCTTAAGGAGTCTAAATAAAGCAGCTGCTTCTCTAATCCGTGAAAACTCAATGCAAAACGCTTGGACTTCAATGAAGAGATCCTTAACTGCAACGCCACAAAAGATTTCAACAGAATTGTTTCCAAATGAAAACACCAAAAAAAGAATACGCACCATGCAATACAATTAGTTATGCAGTTAATTGTTCTGCAAGCTTAAGACATTTACGACAAGTGTATTCCTTTTTTCATGCCATCTTCAACTGTAAGTCCCAACACCCATTACTTTTCTCTTTGATCACAATAAATGATTAGAATAATTTGTTCCTCTTGATTCAGTTTTCGCCAAACAAACTTCTAAAATATTTTTTTTCTAATTTATGTCAGGAAAATAATGCAATCTGAGTTCTTATATTCTTTTATTTTTCTTCTCATTGCATTAAACCTCATGTATGAGTTTAGGCTATAAAAGAACGAAGGATATCATCTGCATATGCACTCATGTCAAATGGCCAATATAACAGTTCAATCACGAGTAGAAATGTATACTGACCATCAATAAATTCTGTTTCGGATCAGACTCTGTAGGAAAACAACAAACAAGTCTGACAAGTCGGTTTCTGCATGTATTTTATCCTAGAAAATGAGGAAAAGTTAAAATCTTATGTTAATATCTGGTTGGATTATGACCTCAACCAAAAAAAAAAACTGATCTCGTACATGTATTTATCCTAGAAAATGAGGCAATTTCATGGTCTTGTAGAAAAAATTGCATGAGAAAATTGTCATATGACTAGTTTAAGAAATACCAACACCACAACTACTACATTTTGAATGCTTGTATCTGTGTGCACACACAAATAACCAAGTAGCACAAATCTTTTCTAACATGATACATGCAAATGAATGCTTGGCTTTCATTTTCCCCATGATCACCTCAGTGGAATTTCATCAAATGTTTTCATTATGGCTCCCACTATTATTAAATGGTCCGTGACCAACTGCGTTCCTCAAGCAGAACTTTATTTTGTTCAACCAGTACTGTGACAAAAATCAATGCAATAAATATTCATGGCATTGAATGTTACCTTGATATTTTCACAAGACAGAAATACAATTAGTTATGTACATCCGAACAAACTCCTTTGGAAGTTCAACTGCTGTTGTAAGCCGGTTACAACTTCCATTGAATGTAGGACTCATGTCCATATTGACAAGAACTGTGAAGTAACTGAACCCACAAATATAAAACAAACATCAAACCAGATATCACACACTTGGGAAAAATAAAAACAAAAGGAATAAAAAAATCACAAGCTCCAAACACATACTCTGCAATTCAGGAGAATTTATCAACTTTGTAAGAACTTCAACTGCAAATAAGGGGATTGTTCTCCACCAATTCCTGATGGCATGATGAAAAGGGCCTCTTAATTTCAAGCAATACAACTCATATTAAGAATGAAGAATGAAGTGTCATATGACATACAGGTAACTTCCTTGGTGCCAGTCCACAGTGATATACAAGCTTTGGGTCATTAGTCAATTCCACCAAGACTTGCTGGACAAGAGAGAGTTTGGAGTCATTACTTCCTTTCAATACCATTTATGCAACAACTATACAAAAAGAAGTTGAGCATGCAAATTGTCTCTTTACAGTTTAATATGAACTTGAAAAGTCCATCAAGATGATCTATCTACAAGTCATTATTGAGTTAATCAAAACCTTATGAGCAATAATTAAATCTGAAGCACTTAGCTTTAATCAGAACCCCTTAAATTCATTTCAATCACAGAGAATCGCAGTCATGAATAATTTGGGATCTCATTGCAACTCAACACAGACACAAATTTATATAACCTGTCAAACTAAGCTCAAGCACTCGGCTAATATTTTCAACATTTTCAGTACAAACACATACAAAAACACAAGCAGTTTGATATAATAATATTAAGGAAAAAATAATTCAAAAACATCTTAATAGGGTAAAAAAAAACTTGGCAAAAGGCAGCTAGGATGTGTGAAAGCAGGGAAGAGGTTAAGATATGGAAGCTCCGTAGTTAAAAAGTAGGCTGAAAATAAGCTAGCCATTTGAAAATAGTAGGTGATATAGTATAGTCAAATAGACATGGTCAACAAACATCTGCGCGATTGCTTTGTAAAAGTATCCTTTCTGAACTAGAGCTTCACATTTCTTAAGATTCCAAAAGCCCTTTATGAAATCCTAACAATATTTGTGGTCAAAACTACTTGAAAAATCTCTTTAAATAAATGTATCTGTGTATAATATATTGAAATATAGAGCAGTAGAAGAACCTCCTGTTGAGCAGGGGCGAGAGGTCCCTTCAAGGCTTTTGCAATCAAGTCCCTAACGGCTGCTCCCTTGCTAGTATCAGCACACATCCCATGATCCCATACAAGCTCATGGTTGCTATCGGGATTGAGCCACACTAGCTGGAAATAAGTTTGAAAAGTGTAAGGAAAAATAGCAAATTCCATTAAGCAATCAAACATTTGACCCAAAAATGTCCTTACTTCGCCATCTTGTATTGGCAATCTCGGTGGTCGAGGCCTGATCCATTGATGACCAATTCCCTCTGTTGACAAGTTTGCCAACAATCCAAAGCAGAGCCTCATCTCTATCTCCAGATCCAAGTTTTAGGTTTTGCTCCAGGTTGCAAATCAAACCTACAAAACAAACATTATCGCCTATATGTGGAACAAAATGGAGTGAAAATGAAAATTGAACCTGGCATGAACTGAAAGCAGAAAATAGTGCATAAACAAAATCCAAAAGTCACAATTTTAGAATTGTTCCTCCAATTCCAGGGGACATACTCTGGTGAATTTGCCATCACAACCACGGGTACATCTGGATCTGGCACTATATTTTTCAGCGAATCGTTTTTAAATATGGAATTGTGTGCTTCAGCATGGACTTTATCAGAATATTGATGCTGCAATTGTTCACGTGCATGGGAAAAGCCTGGCAATAAGCAGATAAGTTTATCAATGTGATGGGAAAGATAAAAGTTCCAAGGAACAAAATTAAAGGCTTTATTTAGCAGAACTGTATCTCCAATATGGTGATATAAATAATATGCATGAGTTTAGCATGCATTCACTCATGAAAAGCACGATCTGAGATATTCAAAGAACTTACATGGACTGAAGGATCAAAAAGTTTGATTGTAATTCGCAGCTGACTGTTT
>NC_133300.1:17467047-17513593 GCF_005239225.2 Populus alba | reverse complement strand
GATTTTAAAGTATTTTTTATACTGAAATGCATCCAAATAATATTTTTTTTATTTTTTAAAAAAATTATTTTTAAAGATTAGTGTATCAAAACGATCAAAAATACAAAAAATTAACTTTTAATAAAAAAAAAGTAATTTTTTTGAAAATTACGATTTACAACTGACAATTTCCAAACTCTTAAGTATTGATCAAATTAAATTAACCTCACAACTAAAAAGTTGTTATTTATACTCGACAATTAAAAATTTTTAGAGCACAATGTTGTTGTAATACCTAAACATTCTAATAATATATTGGACGTGTCAGCTCATGTTTTTTCTATTCAATACAAAAGAAAACAGCTTGTATTCCCTTTTGTCTCCTGTTACATTTTTTTTTTAATTTTATTCTTAATTTTTTTTAACAGTTATTTGAGTTGTTTTTTAAATTGACCAAGTGACTGGATCATGTCTTAATTAACCCTTATTAATTAATTTTTAAACTTAATAATAGATTAAGAAATCTGGTTATCAAGCTTTTATTTTGTCAATTTCATTCATCATTTCTCAATTTCATCATTATAATTTTTTTACTAGTCAATCAAATTACCAATTTTTTATCTGACTAAGTTGACTTGGTTGCGTAAAAAAAAAACTTCCCACAAGATTTAATTAAACTCGAGCTACGGAAAAAAAAATTGGGTTTGTTAACTTCATCATTTTTTTTTCTCAATTTTGTTCTCTAACTTTTTTTTTTTTTTTTATCAAAATTGCCTCTAATTCAACTATGTGCTAAGCTCATTAACAATTGTATGATTTGGTAAGATGTTAGATCCATTCTTTTGGACTTGGCTACTTTACTGAGCCAAAATATCTATGGGCTTGACGGAGATACCATTCTCAATATATATCAGGTTTCGAATCATTCCAAATCCAAACATAAAGTCAATGGTCTCATTGGTGTTATTTGTGGGTCGTGAGATGTTTATCCTTGGAACCCTTAATGTTAAGAGCTTAGGGTGATAAATTTTCTATATATCTAGATGTATATAAGTCTTTTAAGAAGTGGTTATATATTAATCAAACATTAATGCTATAGGGAAAAATATTTCCCATCAAACATTAATGTTGCATGCAACAGTTAACCTTTTATTTTTAGTATAGAGTTAATCACATGAGGGTCCCTCAACCGTACCTTATGCTCTTTCAATTCCTAAAAATGAAAATACTAAATTGAATGTATGATTCATTTTACTATCTAATTTAAACTATTTATCTTAAATACTAAAAATCGCCATGAATATTAGATTTTCAGAGATATTAAAGATTTTTAGAAATCATCACAACAAGGTTTTAAATATATTTTGACAACCTTTTAAGCATTCAACTTTCTTTTTTCAATATATAATATTTTGTGTCATAAATCACAAATTTTGTTGAGAATTTCAATTTTAATTATGTGTTTTGAAATACTCTTTTATAATATTTATAAAATAATTCTATAGTTTCTTTATTTTTCATGTAACGTGAACCTTGCCATTATAAATTGTAATCGCATTACTATCCTCTTCCTATACTTTCTTTTGAATGTTGAAACTTACATATAAATCTGTATAATAATTCAATAATAGGTTGAGAAGTTGTTGAACACATTGCGTTGGTTACAAAAATCGCCTCTTCCACTCCCTAAAGTATTTTTCCGTACAAGTGTTTTGTGCCGTGTAGATAGAAATTGTTTTTAAAATATTTTTTAATTTTCCTTTTTGGCTAATAGGGTGTGCCAAATTCATGGAGTTCTTCTCTTACTTTTTTTAAAGGCATATATGAAATATATTTTTTCAAATTAAGAATAGTTTTAATCTATATTTTTAATAAAGATATTTTTTCCATATAAATTCCACATCACCATCTTTTTTTTCTTCTTCAATATTTAAGGTATCATAACAAAATCGATAATCCCACCAAAACCTAAGAAAATATTAATTATTTATTTTCCTGTAACTAAATCGATTTTTTCTTCTATTATTTTCTATAACTAGAAGTTAGATGAATAGCTATTTTAATTTATAAAACACCCAAAGGATAAAAAAAATTCATGGAAAACTATAATTTATGTAGCAAAAGGAACCTTAACTTGGAAATAATTAACTTTAGAAATATCTTAATTCCTAAAATAAAATATTTTTTTAAAGCGTCTTGTTTTATTTTTATTTTAAAAAAATCCAGAGCCTTTTAAATTTTCCTTTTCCATGCCAGAAACAACTTTAGCCTTCCTAATGACTTTTCCAAATTCAATTATGTTGTCAAATATGGTTCGTCTACATATATAGCTATGTACTCTCTCTCTCAACTTATCAATTAACAAAAATTAAGTTCACTTTTCATCTTCACCATTGTTTACTAGAACAATGCTTTATTTTATTTTTTATTTAATCAATATTAGATTTATTGAGTATTAAGTTTCATAATTTATTTTGATTTACTTTCATGAATTATTTCAGTCTCATGATCCAGTTCCTAAGTTTTACTAGTCAACCCGAGTTAACTTAAGATTTTTTTGGATTTTTTTTAAATTTATTTTGTTTTCAATTTCTTCATTTAATATTGGATTACATTAAAAATTGGGACTACATAACTTATTTTGATTTGCTTTTTATGAGAGGTCATCTCAATATCATAACATGAGTTGTGAATTTAATAGTTTAACTCATGTTGACTCAGGTTTTTTTTTTTTTTTTTTTTTTTTTTTTTTTTTTTTTATTGTCATCCTTTAACGTTGGGTTAACTAGAAATTGAATTTCATAACTTAATTTAATTTTTTTCTATTGGGTTATTTTTTTTCTAGTGACCCGAGTCGTAGATTTGACAAGTTAGCTTAGGTTGACTCAAGTTATTTTTTGTATCTTTTTTAATTGATTTTTTTATTTCATCCAACAATATTAGATTGATTGAGAATTGAGTTTCATAATTTATTTTGATATGCTTTCAATAAGGTTATCTCGATTTCATGACCCGAGTTGTAAGTTGAATTGATATGTAACCCAAGTAGACTCAAGTTATTTTTTAATAATTTTTTTTTAAAATCTCATTCTTCAATTTAGATTGATTAAGAATTGAGCTTCATAATTTATTTTAATTTTTTTTTTATGAAGTAATCATGGTCTTATGATTAGGGTCATGGTTTGGCAACTTAACCCAAATTGATTTGGATTGTTCCAATATGTGTCGTCTCAATATTTAGAAAAAATAGACATCATCGTGAATTTTTTTTTAAAAAAAGATGTCTGATTTTTTTTTAGTTTATCAGTAGTTTTGTGTTGCTTTTAAACCCATCAAATCAAAGAGGTTATATTAAATCAATTTTTATATAGTTTAAGTTTTTTACTAAAAAACCACGTAAATAGTACCTCAAAATTTTTTTATTAAAAAAAAAAATATTTTTTTGAAATAAACCCGTGGTGTCATGTGAACCAATGATATAGTTCTTTCTAAATGCCAAGAGTAAATATTTTTACTGCTTAAGTATAATTTCTTGAGATAAATTATAATGTGAAGGTACTTACTCAATTATTCAATTTGACCTTTTGGATCGAATACGAGCCCTCAAAACACTTGGATTTCCAAGAAGAAGAAGAAGAAGTGTAGTATTTTGTTGGTCGGTTGTTTAGCTTTGAAAAATATAAAATCAGAGCATTGAATTCAGGATTGGTTTTGGATTCGTTTAATAGCCTAAATATAGGTGTTCTCTGGCCAAAAGTGCTTCTCCAAATGGCAAGGAGGCGTTCTATCTCCACACTCCACACCATCTGTAGGCAAATCCACCGCTTCTTAAGTGCTTCTCCCCAGCTTTGACCCGTCTTATAGACGTGCCTCCCCTAGATATGCACTTTCCACGTCTCCTCTCTAGTCAACGATCAACTTTCAAGCTCCAGCTGGTGTCCATGTTCATGTACATGTGTGTATCTTCTATATATAAAAGTGCAAGTTTTTAACCATATTATTAAATCTATATAATGGGAGCTTACTCAGATTAAATTGATTTATTTTATAGGCTCAAATGTAATTTTAACAACCGATAAGAACATGATTTAATTTAAAAGAAAGAACTTCAATATGACAACTTTTTTTTTTTAAAAAAAAACATTATTTAAATAATGATAAATTTGATCGATCTCAATTTCGTATCATGGTCTTTATTGAGTTTATTAATTTTTTATTATTATATGATAAAAATATATGGTTGCAAAATTAAGCACTAACCTAGAAATAAAAACTTATTTGAGATAATGATAACCCTATAGAAAATAAACAAAATTAAAACATACACTTTATTTCCCAACCAATTTAATATTGAAGAATAATGGGTGAATTCATCAAATCTATGAACATAGAAGACACCATAATAACCTTGTTAGATCAATCATTAACCTCCTAAAGTGTAAAAAACCACTTCAAAACCCAAAATCAATTCAAAAACCTAGTTTCTTCCTGATTTTAGATTTATTTTTGTAAGCACTTTCAAGGTTTAAAAAAAAAACATAATTCAAACTCTACTTATTGTAATGAAACCATTTAGAACAAAAATCTACCATTTTAGTGGTTAAAATCATAGAAACAACATCTTTCTCGCTCTAGGTCAGAATCAGGCAATTCCCTTTCTCTCCTCTCACCCAATAAGAATTGAAAAATGGTGAAAATAAAATTTAGTACCAAAATTATTTTTTCTAGAATTAGAGAGATTGGTCACTTAATAGGAAAAAAAAAAACAGGGGACTTAAATATACTTTTCAAATAAAAATTAAAAGGTACCATCTATTTTACATGTGTTTTTCACTTTAGTTTTTTGACTTTCAATTCAATATTCTCTTAAAAAACATGCAATCTGATACTAATTTGGGCTTAAAAGGGTTTAATCGTGGAGAAAACTCTATCAAGATTTAATTAAACTCGAGTCAGGCAAGAAGATGGATTCGTTAAATTTATCATTTTTTTCTCAATTTTTTTACCAAGTTCCCTTTGACTCGGTTATGTGCTGAGCTTAAGCGTGTGTAAGTTTGATATGATGTCAGGCTTAATTTCTTTAGACTCGGCTATTTACTAAGCCCAAGTACTCATAGGCCTGGTGAGATATCATTCATCATATTCTTAGGTTTAGAATAATTCCAGATTCAAACATGAAGTCAATGGTTTTCACTGGCTTCATGGTGGATTGCAAGGTTATCCCTAGTACCCTTAATGTTAAGAGTTTAGGGCAGTCATTTCCATATACCTCCAGGTATATGAAAGTTCTTTAAAAATTTGTTGTATCTCAATTGATATTAATGCTATAAGAGTGATATTCCTATCAACATGAATATTGCATATAAAAGTTAACCATTTTTTTTTTATTATAATAACTTATTATAAAACATAGACTTAATTACTGGAGGGTTCCTTAACCACCAACCCTTTGATCTTTTAATTTTTTAAAATAAATTATTGTTATGAATATATGTTCATCTACTATTTAAATACCAAAACTCTATTCCTTAGCGTATTAGATTTTTTAGATATCATCACAAGATTTTAAATTTATTTTTATAAGTATTCAATTTTCTTTTCAATGTATACTCAAATTTATGCCATCATATTTTGTGTCATAAATCACAAATCTTCTTGTATATGGATCATAAATCTCTTAAATAAATATTTGTGAGAATTACAATTTTAGTTACGTGTTTTGAAATACTCTTTTGTAAATATTTTAAATAATCTATATTTTCTTTAATTTTCATGTAACGTGAACCTTGCCGCCTAAATTGTAATCGCATTACTATCCTCTTCCCATACTTTCTTTTGAATGTTGAAACTTGTATACAAATCTGTATAATAAGTCAATACGTTGAGAAGTTGTCGTCTTAAAACGTGTCACAATGTAAGACAAACGTGAAACACCTTGCGTGGTTACAAAATTCGCCTTTGTGAGTATAGTAGAATTATTTTTTAAAATATTTTTTTATTTAAATAATATTTTTTTATATTTTAGAATTTTTATTTAATATTAATAAATTAAAACAATTTAAAACCATAAAAATAAAATTAATTTGAAGCTATTAAAGAAAATCAAAATTTTATTCCAAACACCCCCCTTAAGTTCTTTTTTGCCAATAGGTGTGCAAATTCACGGAGTTCTTCTTCTTACTTTTTTTTTAAAGGCATATTTTGAAATCTTATTTTTCAAATTAAGATAGTTTTTAATCTTATATTTTTAATTAAGATAATTTTTTCATATAAATTCCACGTCACCATCCGTTTTTTTTTTTTCATATTATTTTAAGGTATCGTAACAAAATCGGTAATCCCACCAAATCTAATAAAATATTAATTATTTATTTTCCGTAACTCTTTAAATTAATTAGAATTCAACATTGCAAGTGTTTTTCTAGAATGAATAAATATCACATCATGTTAACAACTAGCAAATTTAATAGGTTAATTTATATTGACTTGAGTTTTTTTATTTTATTTTTATTTTTTAATATTAAATTGATTAAAAATTAAATTTATAATTGAATTTATTTTTTTTATTGGATTTTTTTTTTATCTTGTGACCCGAGTTGCAAGTTTAATAAGTTAACTTAAAATGACTTAAGCTATTTTTTGTGTCTATTTTTAATTGATTTTTTTTTCTTGATTTTATCCATCAATATTGGATTGATTGATAATTAAGTTTCATAATATCTTTTTTATCTGTTTTTTGATGGGGTTATCCAGATCTCATGACCCGAGCTGTGGGCTGGACTGTTAACTCAAGTAGACTCAAATTATTTTTTAATAGATTTTTTTTTTTAAAATCTAATCCTTCAAAATTAGTTTAATTAGAAATTGAATTTTATAATTTGTTTTAATTTATTTTTTTATGAGTTTATCATGGTCTCTCGGTTAAGATTGTAGTTTAGCAGGTTAACTCAAATTGATCTGGATTGTTCCAATATGTGTCGTTTCAATAATTAGAAAAAATAGACATCATCTTGAAATTCAGAAAAAAAAAAAAAAAGAAAGATGATGTTTGATTTTTTTTTAGTCAAATTACTAATTTTTTTTTTATCAATAGTATGGGTTGATTTTAGCCCGTAAAATTAATGAAATTATATTAAATGACTCTCACATAGTTTAATTTTTTTTATTAAAAAACAAGTAAATAATATCTTAATATTTTTTTATTAAAAAAGAAAATATTTTTTTTAATTAAACCTGCAATGTCATGTGAACCAACGATATAGTTCTTTCTAAATGCCAAGAGTAAATATTTTTATTGCTTAAGTGTAATTTCTTGAGATAAATTATAATGCGAAGGGACTTACTCAATTATTCAATTTTAGCTTTTTGGATTGAATACGAACCCTCAAAACAGTTAGATTCTAAGGAAGAAGAAGAAGAGGTTGTAGTATTTCGTGGAAGTTGCTATGAGATTACCCAGTGACAAATTATATAAAATATATTGTGTGAGTGTGCTCATAAATTAGCTTTTGAAATGACTAATTGCCAGGTTGTTTGTATTACTTTTTTCACTTGAATGTGGATAAACTTCAAAAATATATTTGATATATTAAAAAAAGTTGTTAAATTGATATTTTTTAATGTTTCTTTATGGTTTTAATATATTAATATAAAAAAACATTAAAAATAAACACCTCTGCCATTTGGAGAACACTCTGGCCAAAGGTGGACAAGTGCATCTCCAAATGGCGAGGAGGCGTTCTTTCTACACACTCCACACCATATATAGGAAAGGAAAATCCACCGAATCTAAATGCTCATCTTCTCCCTCAGCTTTGACCCGTCTTAGACGTGCCTCCCCTAGATATGCATTATCCACGTCTCCTCTCTGATTAATGATCAACTTTCAAGCTCCAGCTGGTGTACATGTAGATGTACATGTGTGCAACATCTATCATTATATAATGGCAACTTCTGATATGATATTACTATTATGTTGGCTTGCGATTAATTTTTTAAAATATAAAAAAATATTAAGAATACATAGAATTTTTTTATTGTATTATTAAAACCTAATTTAATGAAACAATATTGAAACATTACAATTTATTTGTTTATCTCAAGTTTTTAATTAAATCGTGGGAGAACTTGCTCGAATTAAATTGATTAATTTTATAAGTTTAAATATAATTTTAAAAATTGATATAAAAATAAATTATAATGAGTTTTAAGAACAAAAAAAGATTGCTCCAAATTGAGATATCAAGTAGTTATCCTGAAGCTATTAGTTGAAATTAACAGAATTTAGATGCTGGTGTTTGCTTACTTACCCAATACTAACAATAGAATTATTAGCATGACTTGGTGTGAGTAATTTCCAAAAAAATAAAAAAATCACAACGGTTAGTAATTAATACCTTGTTGGAAATGGGGATGCTACGCGGCGCCATGTCCACGTGGACCTGTCTTTCTCCCCTATACCTAGGAAGTCCAATTAAATTAACAGCTAAATCCTAAGGTTTTGTATATAAATAGCAAGCAAATTCAACAAAACTTCTTATCCCAAGTTCTACACCATCATGTCTCCTGATCTCTCTGTTATACTCCCTCGTGTTCTCATCGTCTCTAGACGCAGCCTCCGCAAAAACAAATTTGTAGATTTTGTTGGTACGTTTTCGTTGTTTGATCACTCTTGATCTGTTCATATGATGATTAGCATTGCTAATATTTTGTTTTCCAGGTGAATATCATCTTGATCTTCTAGTTGGCTATGGTGCAGTACCGGTTATCGTGCCCCGTGTTAGTGGGGTGCACATGTTGTTAGATAGTTTTGAGCCTATCCATGGTGTTCTTCTTTGTGAAGGAGAAGATGTTGATCCATCCTTATATGACGCTGAGACATCTAATCTTTCACTAGAAGAATTAGAAGAAATCAGGAGGATTCATGCAAGTGATACAGCTATTGATAGAGAGAAGGATTCGATTGAGTTGAGGCTTGCAAAACTCTGCCTTGAAAGAAACATACCTTATCTGGGGATTTGCAGAGGATCTCAAGTTCTGAATGTTGCTTCTGGGGGTACCCTTTATCAGGACATTGAAAAGGAGGTTTCAAAGAAGATTCACGAGTCTCAAAGAGTGAAGCACATGGATTATGATAATTATGATGGGCATAGACATGTGGTTAAGGTGGTAGAGAACACCCCTTTGCATGACTGGTTTAGGGATTCTCTGGAAGAAGATAAAATGGAGATTTTGGTTAATAGTTATCACCACCAGGGGGTGAATAAATTAGCACAAAGATTTGTGCCCATGGCGTTCGCACCAGATGGATTGATTGAGGGGTTTTATGATCCTGATGCTTGTAATCCTGAAGAGGGTAAGTTCATAATGGGACTTCAATTCCATCCAGAGAGAATGAGGCAGGATGACATCGACAAGTTTGATTACCCAGGATGCCCAAGGGCCTATCAGGTTTTATACCCATCCTTTACATACGATCTTTTATGGGAAAATTTGATGAAATAATGTATAATTGATATGTTCATGGTATTGTGCAGGAATTTGTCAAGGCTGTGATTGCTTATCAGAAGAAGCTCAACAGTAGTACTACATCTGTGCCAAGGCCTCTCAAACCAGATCAAGCAATGGAGAAGAAAAGGAAGAATATAGTTAGAAGTTTCTTTCTTGCAAGAAACACATACACTACTGGCCAAAGAATGAATCCATCAAAGGAATCAGAACTACAAGCTGGAGCAGAATTCCTAGAGGTGTAAACTTTAGATAGAATGATAAAGAGTCCATATTCACTATTCACAAAATGCTTGAACATTGTCTCAGGTTCATAGATTTTGTTTTCAGGCTTTTGTTCTAATTGTGTCATTAATGATCATTTTATCCAATGCAGTCCAACACAGCTCTGAGCTTACAACAAGAGAACAGATTGAAGCAGATGGGTGCAACAGTGAGGAATGCAGGTTCCTACATTGAAAGACTGAGGATGAATGAGGAGAGGGAAGATTTGGCAAAAAATGTGATGGGAAAAATGTCTGTAGAACAGTTGTCTGACTTGTTGTCTTTCTACCATATGATGGGACAGATTTGCTCAGAAGTTTTAGATAGAAAGCTGAATGGCATTGTCCATGGCATCGGTTCTTGATAGATGGTTTTTCTTGCTTTCTCGTTGATGTATCATGTTAACAAAATAATAATCTGAAGTCACGGGAAACTTGGGGAAGCAGCTCCTGTTTTTCCCGTATTTGACTTTTGTTGTTTCTTTCACATGTGATTAAAAAGCGTAACATCAATATCTGTAATTAATTGACTGCTTTCCTGTGAAAATAGAACTGGAAGAGGAAGGGATTAATTAAAAGAAATCTGCTCTGCTCACAGATCTTGACTGTGTTCATACAACTATACAAGCAAATCTGCTCGTAGGCGTACGAAGACTCTCCAACGCAGATTTCTCCAACAACAAGCCCTTTATCTTCTAATACTAAAACCTTTCAATTCACTTCACTTCACTTCACTATTGAGTCGTTTAGTGTTTTTCTGACTTTTCAGCTTCAGAAAAGGCAGCCCTATTCATCAAAAAATGCATGTCATCTTCGGCGATAACCATGCTGAAGCAAAAAAGAAAAGAAAAAAATGAAGGTAGCAGACATGCATTAATTACTTAACTAAATAAATATTATTAAAATATTAACTTTGAAACAAAAATTACGAAATGAATTGGCACCGGTACTTTTCAGAGGTGTTTTGAGAATTTAGATTGTTTTTTTTAAATGTATTTTACTTATAAATATATTAACATAATATATTTTTTATTTTTAAAATTTATTTTTAACTTCAATAATTTAAATAATCTAAAAATATTAAAAAATAAATTAAAAAAAAAAAAAACAAGTTGAATCTTAATTCCAGAATTTACAATTTGAGTTGAATAAATGCACAAGAAGTCTCGAAACTGGAAGCAATGAGCAGCCCAGCCTACAAAGAAAGGCCCGGAAATAGTTGGAGCACAAACCATCCATCAAAATAAAATACAAGAATTGAACTAGAGCCCAGCAATAACAAGTTGTAAATCCCAGAAAATAGTTATGATCCAATATCATCATTTCACAAAATTGCTGGATTGGATTGTATAAAGCCCAAAATCCACATCCGATTATCTACTTGACTGGGATTTCGTGTTAGAAAGCACCAAGTTACTTGAACCACGGGCAATCTTCTTCTTCCTGTGTGATTTATAGCCAAAGATATCAGCTTTGACCTGGCTAAAACAGAGACAAAAAAGAATCCATGACCTAGACAACGACAGCTAAATTACTATATTTAATGACTTTAACAGGTAATGCAATTGTGAAGCATACTAGTCAACAAGTCGTTTTGCATGCCGTGTGCGTCGTCATGTTGATGGACTTTCCCGGCAGATGGCTGAAGAAACGCGTATTTCTCATCTCCATCGTGGATAGATAAACCAACGGCAAGTCTCAGACTCAGCTTTAAGCTGATATTTGATTTGAAGTCCAGATCCTGACGCTGGGCTCCCACCATGGAAATATTGCACCGCTCCTTTCCCTACGAAATCCTTGTGAAGTGTTTGACGGGGAGTAGACAATCTGTAAGCATCCTGAAATAGTAAGAACGCGGGTTCAAACTTCATCCAGGTAAGATTTATAATTATAATTAAAACAAATTAAGATATTGATTAGGTTAAGCCATGTCAAGATTCGACTAGATTAAAGGTTAATTTTCAAAAAAAAAAAAAAGTAAAAAAATTACTTAAGAGTATGATTTAATCTTGGTACAAGATCAACTAAAAGATTAAGATTAGTTTCCAAAGTGTAAAAGTTGAGTTTATTAAGGTAATTGATCTCTTAAACCGAGCCTAGGCCAGGTTAGGTGGGTCCTATACCATTTTATAGGAGTTAAAAATAAAAATCTTAAAAAAGTCTTTAATCTTTGAGATCAGTTTCAGTTAGGTCCCAATCTTTATTATATATATATCAATTAAATCTTCAATATATAAATAAAATCTCAATGATCCATCATTTACTTTTAGTCTACGGAATTGTTAAATAATCATATAAATTTTCTCTTTTCACAGTGAAATCTCTGAAATTCTTGTTTAAATCATTACTTGTGTGATGTATGAAACTATATAAAAATATATAAAATTTATGTTTTTTTATATAATTTATTCATTCATATGATGTGAGAGATTTTAGTAAATTCACGGGGTTTTAATGAGATAAAGAAAAAATCATATAATTTACAAGCAATTATCTAATCATTGTATTAACGTAATCTAATTAAGAATATATTAACAAGCTGAGGGTCTTGGATGAAAATCTGGTTAAAGATCTAATTTCTCATTAGCATAGATCTTAACTACCTTCCTATCAAAACCACCGATTGCAATATTTATATAAAAATATTATTTATTTTTATATTTTAAAAATATTTTGAAAAAAATTATATTTTTTATTTAAAATTAATTTTTTTATGTTTTCAAATTATTTTAATGTATTTATATTAAAAATATTATTTTAAAAATATTATTTTAAATTTATTTTTAAATTAAAAACACGTAAAGAGAAAAGATTAAAATGAATTACCTTTCAAAGTTCCTTCTTCATTTCTTTTTTCTTTTCTATTTTTGAACATCATCTTTCAGAGTTCCAAGTCAAGTCAAGTCAAGTGAGGCTTCGTCTCAAATTCAATCACTGAAACCCTATGTCACGCAATCGGGGAGACCTTTACCAAGAAAACATTAAATTAAAAACTTTGAGTCCACGCACATCTATACCTTTCTGATGTATTTATTTACCTGAAATTGATAATTAGCACGTCAAGACTCATCTCTTTATGCTCGAAACTATCCCAGAAACAACCAAGCCCATTTTGCTAGCACACAAGTCCATTTCTCCTATGCTACTTCCTCTTGCCAGAATGAATTCCTCGGCCTTTTCTTTTCTTTCAGATTTAGTTCTTGTATTGTTGCTCTTCATTCAAGTCCCTTCATCCTCGAGCAACGATGACCTGTTCACTGCCTGTAGTAAAAAGTTTGTGTGCGGGCATATCTCCGCGGGTTTTCCATTCTGGGGAAATGACAGATCACCTGCCTGTGGCGTTCCTGAATTGGAGCTCAGGTGTGAGAATAATATCGCCAAGATGAATATCAGTCAGGTTGCATATCGTGTTTTGGAAATCAATCAGGATGATGGAATTCTCAGGATTGCAAGAGAGGACTACATGGTTGGATTATGTTCACCTCAGTTTATGAACAGCACGTTCAATCCCAAGGTTTTCGAGTATGTTGAGGGTTACAAAAATCTGACATTCATTTATGGTTGCAAGGATGCTCCTCCAACCATACCTGGTAGAATACCTTTCATTTGCAAAAGAAATGAGGTTAATGATCAAGGTGGTTATATCCAAGAAGGAGATACTGGTCCTGGTGAATGCAATCGTAGTGTCTTAGTGCCAGTTTCTAAAACAGATTTGCCACGGCCACCAATCGGGATTTTCCCAGGTTGGGAAGAACTCCTGAGAAAAGGATTCGAGGTAAGATTGAAGGTCGAATGGGAGGCGTGTTGGGAATGCTTCACCACTTCAGGAGCTTGTGGTATTGACTGTGCAACTAATCAAACAACTTGTTACTGTCCAAATCAATCAAGTGGATCAAAAACATGTGCTATTCTTCCAGCTCCAGCAGCTCCAGGTATGTACCTCAACTTCTCCTCGAATCAGTTGACTCAGGACAATCTAAGCTTTTTTTTTTTTTAAAAAAAAAAAACCTTAAATGAAAATTATTTTGGGTTTTTTTTTTTAAAAAAAAAAAAAAAAACTTCATTTTTAAAAAAACTGAATTCTCCTATCAACTTGGGTCTAGGTTAAGCCTCAAGTCAGAGATTTATAAAATTGACCTAGGCCGAGCAGAAATTATAACTACGAATTTTTCCATTTTTAACATGCATGTGATTGTTGCTTCTTGGAGCTGTTCATATTCCTTGACGGCTGGACCGGCAAAGTGCCAAACAAAAACATACAATAACGAAGGATTTGTAAATTCTTGCACCAGTAGGGGGTTTCGGGGAGTGGTGGTCCGAGACTCTCTGGCATGTTTTTACCTTACCTTAGCTTGCATCTATGAAATTAATTTTAAATAATTCACGCGTTTACTCTAGTAATTTAAACACAGAGCACCGTATCATCAAAAAATTCTTTAGAACAATAGCTTGTATGTCTATAATCTGCTTCCCTTGATGTTTTCGCAATGCCTAACCTGCTTCCCTTGATGTTCCAGTTTCTTTAGGACAACAGCTTGTATGTCTATAATCTGAATGAAAACATGAATTATTTTGTGTTCATCAAATAATAATTGAGATAGCCACTATCATATTTCAAGTTCAGTCCAATTGATCATGCTTACTAAGTGCCTACTGCCTACTGAAAACTTGCTTCAATGTGGTCATTGATGTTTCTTGCTTTCATGATTTTTTTGCAGGGAAGAAGTCTCGAAACAGTGCACTCGAAATTGGTACAATTCTGCTACACACACTTTATTAAATCAACACCAAAAATACATGCTGAGCATTTTGGTTTATTTATTTATTTTCATTTTCAGGGCTTAGCTCAGCAGGTGTTGTTGTTGGTGGTGCCTTTTTGGGATGCTGGATCATGGCCTTTATACAACGGAGGAGAAGAAAAGCTGCCGTAGAGAAAACCGAAGAACTTCCTGTAGCAACTCCTCCAAGCAAACGCCTTGCTACCTCAACTAATCGCTCTTCCAATTTTTAGAAATGGAATTTTGATGTGAATACTATCTAAATATTTGTGAGAATTACAATTTTAGTTACGTTTTTTGAAATACTCTAAGCCTCTGCCATTTCCGAGCAATGTCGCGACGCGACCCGCAACATATAGGTGTGCAAATTCATGAAGTTTTTCTTCTTACTTTTTTTAAAGGTATATTTTGAATTTTTGTTTTTCAAATTAAGATGGTTTTAATCTTATATTTTTAATTAAGATAATTTTTCCATATAAATTCCACGTCACCATCTGTCTTCTTTCTTTTCCTTTTCATATTATTGTAACAAAACCGGTAATCCCACCGCACCTAAGAAAATATTAATTATTTATTTTCCTACAACTCTTTAACTAATTTAGAATTCAAGATTGCAAGTGTTTTTATGGGATGAATAAAGATCGCATTCATATTAACCCCAATTGATCATAAAGTATTAAGACAATTGAATCTAAAGTAACAACTAGGGAGGGAGTCCGCAACCCTCTCCATGGATTTGGGCATATCGAAGTTTGAATGTATGAATAGATATCAATTTTAATTCAAATATATATATATATATATATATATATATATATATATATATATTAATTACAAATTGAAAAAAAGTGACGCCATACATATGTCGCTTGTAATTAAAGTTTTCTTTATAGAGAAAAAAAAATACATAGTGGGGAAAATATTAATTCCAACCTAAATCGGGTTTTTCTTCTATTATTTTCTATAACTGGAAGTCAGATAAATAGCTATTTTAATTTATTAAAATACCAAAGGATAAAAAATATTCATGGAAAAACTATAATTTATGTAGCAAAAGAAGCCTTAACGTGGAAATATTTAAGTTTAGAACTATCTTAATTCCTAAAATAAAAATATCTTAAAGCGTCTTATTTTTTATTTTTTTTTATCTTTTAAAATTTGACACGTGCAATTTTCCTTTTGTATGCCTGAACCAACTTTAGCCTTTCTATTGACTTTTTCAAAATCAATTTTATATTGTCAAATTTGGTTCGTCTACATAGCTATACTCTCTCTCTCAACTAGTCAATTAAAAAAAAAAGAGTTCACTGTTCATGTTCTTAAAGAGCATTGTTTACTGGAACAAGGCTTTATTTTTTTTTCATAAATATTATATTTACTAAATTAAATTTTATAATTTATTTTCATAAATTTCATGACTTGATTCATAATTTTGACGGGTCAACTCAAGATTTTTTTAGATTTTTTTAAATTTATTTTATTTGTAATTTTATCATTCAACATTTAGTTGTACTAGGAATTGAGTTTCATAACTTATTTTAATTTATATTTTATGATGTTATCTCAGTATCATGACATAAATTGCGAGTTTGGTTGGTTAACTCATGTTAACTTGGGTTATTTTTTAGTTTTTTTTTTTATTGTCATCCTTTTAACATTAAGTTGATTAGAAATTGAGTTTCATGATTTATTTTAATTTTTTGAGGTATTCTCGCTCGTGAATTGAGTCGTAGGTTTAGGATGCAAGTTAGCTTAGATTGACTCGAGTTATTTTATATATTTTTTTAATTGATTTTTTTTTTAATTTTATCCATCAACATAGGGTTGATCAAGAATCAGGTAACATAATTTATTTTGATTTGCTTTCGATTAGGTTATCTTGATCTTATGACTTGAGTTGCGAGTTTGACAAGATAACCCAAGTAGACTCAAGTTATTTTTTAATTATTATTTTTAAATCTTATCCTTTCATATTGGGTTGATTAGGAATTGAACTTCATAATTTATTTCAATTTGTTTTCTATTGGGTTATTATAGTCTTATGACAAGGGTTGTGGTTTAGCAGGTTAACCCGAATTGATTAGGGTCAATCCAATATGTGTTATCTCAATATTTTTTAAAAAAATTAGGCGTTGTCTTGAAATTTAGAAAGAAAAAAAAAGATGTTTTTTGAAAGAAAAAAATTAGTTAAATTATTTTTTTTTTATCGGTAATTTAGACTGTTTTTAGACACTCTAGGTTAATATGATTACATTAAATCAATTCTCGCATAATTTAAATTTTTTTTATTAGAAAACACATAAATAATGTCTTGATATGTTTTTATTAAGAAAAAAACTATTTTTAATTCAACCGTAGCACAATGATATGGCTCTCTCTAAATGCTAAGAGTAAATATTTGTATTGCTTAAGTATAATTTCTTGAGATAAATTATAATGTGAAGGGACTTACTCAATTTTTCAATTTGACCTTTTGGATCGAATAAGAACACCCAAAACACTTGGATTTTAAAGAAGAAGAAGTGTGATTACATATTAGTTTTTTGTGGAAGTTACTGTGAAATTACCGAGTGGTGACGAATTATATAAAATGTATTGAAATGACTAATTGTCAAGTTGTTTGGTATTAAATTAATATTTCTTTTTATAATTTTAATATACTCTTAAAAATCATTTTTCCTCGTAATTCTAAACAAAACCTAAAAATGAAGGTTTTGCTGGCCGGTTGTTTAGCTTTAAAAAACATAAAATCAGAGCATTGAAATCAGGATTGGTTTTGGATTCGTTTAATAGCCTCAATAACACTGTGGCCAAAAGTGCTTCTCCAAATGGCAAGGAGGCGTTCTGTCTACACACTCCACAGTCCACACCATCTTACGTGCTTCTACCTGGTCCCAGCTCATCTTCTCCCTCAGCTCTGGCCCGTCTTAGACATGCCTCCCCAAGATATGAGCTCTCCACGTCTCCTCTCTAATCAATGATCCTTATAAATGGCAGCTTCACATATGATATTACTAGTACGTTAGTTTTCAAAAAATATAAAAAAAATGTTAAGGCTATAAATAAATTTTTTAATCATTTTATTAAATCCATACAATGGATGAATATTGAAGTCTCATGATATATTTGTTTGACTCGAATTTCCAACTAAATCATATAAATTGATTGATTTTATGAGTTTAAATACAATAATGATAATTAATAAAAACACAACTTATCTTTTTTTAAAAAACTTTAAGATGATAATTTTTTAGAAGACATAATAGATTAAGTTGATCTTAGTCTCCTAGTGACCCGTGTCATAGACTTCATTAAATTCAATAATTTTTTTTTATATAAAATATTTTTTTAATTATATAATACAAATATATGGCTACAAAATTAAGCACTACCCTAAAAATAAAAACTTATTTGAGACACTGATAATCTTATAAAAGACAAACAAAAATAAATCATGTAATTTATTTCCCACCAATCTAATATTAAAGGATAATGGTTGAACTCGTCAAATCTATGAATCTAGAACACACCCTAATAACCATGTTAAATCAATCCTTAACCTTCAAAAAGAACAAAAAACCACTTCAAAATCCAAAATCAACTTGGAACCTAGTTTTTTATCCGAGCTCAGATTTATTTTTGTAAGCACTATCAAGGTAAAAAAAAAAAAAACATATTTCAAACTTTATCTATTATATGGAATCATTTGGAACAAAAATCTACTGTTTTGGTGGTCAGAATCATAAAAACAACATCTCTCTTGCTCTAGGTTAGATTCGGGCAATTCTTTTTTCTCTTTTCTCACCCAAATAAAAACTGAAAAAAATGATGAAAATAAAGTTTAGCATCAAAATTATTTTTTCTAGAATTAGAGACCGGTCACGTAATAGCTAAAAAAACAGGTGACTCAAATGTACTTTTCAAACAAAATTAAAAGGCATTATCTATTTTACCTATGCTTTTCACTTCAGTCATTTGACTTTCAATTCAATTCTCTCTTGAAAAAACATGCAATTGGGTATTAATGTGGGCTTAAAAGGGTTCAATCTTGAAAAAAAAAGGTTTAATGATCAAATTGAATTTTTTTTAAAAAATCATTACTCATTCACTATGTGAAATGATAAATAATTGTTTTTAAACAGTGAAAAATTCACACCTTTCTTATAATTTGACAATAAAGTATACATACTCAAGCAAAAGACTACATGTATAAATATGAGTGATAGGAACAGCTACACACACTAAATACACATGATAATTATGGTACAAAAATGTTTGTTTGTTTATGTAATTTTTATTTTTTTCTTATATTTTTTAAATTTTTTTCCTTGTATCGATCCCTGTCTGTATTTTGATAATGAGAGCTGGTTGCGATGAGTTTCTTCAGACAGACCATGAAACGAAATCTTGTATAGGAAGAAGAACATGTTACAAGTTTTTATCACGTTAAAAAGCTAATATTTTCATTCGAGACCATGCGAACCACGATTTGGTGGCTTTTCAAAATACAATCTCACCAAGAAATTGAAAAAATTATATTAAATTATCTTAACGTAAAAAAAATAAAAAAGTTACCTGCTTACTTAACACGTTGGAAATGGGATGCTGCGCGGCGCCATGTCCACGTGGACCTGTCTGGCTCCCCTATACCTAGGAAGTCCAATTAAATTAACAACTAAATCCTAAGGTTTTTTATGTAAATAGCTAGCAAAATTCAACAAAGCTTCTTATCCTTCCACGTTCGAAACCATCATGTCTCCTGATCTCTCTGTTATACTCCCTCGTGTTCTCATCGTCTCTAGACGCAGCCTCCGCAAAAAACAAATTTGTAGATTTTGTTGGTACGTTTTCGTTGTTTGATCATTCTTGATCTGTTCATATGATGATTAGCAATGCTAATATTTTGTTTTCCAGGTGAATATCATCTTGATCTTCTAGTTGGCTATGGTGCAGTACCTGTTAGATAGTTTTGAGCCTATCCATGGTGTTCTTCTTTGTGAAGGAGAAGATATTGATCCATCCTTATATGAAGCTGAGACATCTAATCTTTCACTAGAAGAATTAGAAGAAATCAGGAGGATTCATGCAAGTGATACAGCTATTGATAGAGAGAAGGATTCGATTGAGTTGAGGCTTGCAAAACTCTGCCTTGAAAGAAACATACCTTATCTGGGGATTTGCAGAGGATCTCAAGTTCTGAATGTTGCTTCTGGGGGTACCCTTTATCAGGACATTGAAAAGGAGGTTTCAAAGAAGATTCACGAGTCTCAAAGAGTGAAGCACATGGATTATGATAAGATGGGCATCGACATGTGGTTAAGGTGGTAGAGAACACCCCTTTGCATGACTGGTTTAGGGATTCTCTGGAAGAAGATAAAATGGAGATTTTGGTTAATAGTTATCACCACCAGGGGGTGAATAGATTAGCACAAAGATTTGTGCCCATGGCGTTCGCACCAGATGGATTGATTGAGGGGTTTTATGATCCTGATGCTTGTAATCCTGAAGAGGGTAAGTTCATAATGGGACTTCAATTCCATCCAGAGAGAATGAGGCAGGATGACACCGACAAGTTCGATTATCCAGGATGCCCAAGGGCCTATCAGGTTTTATACCCATCCTTTACATACGATCTTTTATGGGAAAATTTGATGAAATAATGTATAATTGATATGTTCACGGTATTGTGCAGGAATTTGTCAAGGCTGTGATTGCTTATCAGAAGAAGCTCAACAGTAGTACTGCATCAGTGCCAAGGTCTCTCAAGCTAGATCAAGCAATGGAGAAGAAAAGGAAGAATATAGTTAGAAGTTTCTTTCTTGCAAGAAACATATACACTACTGGCCAAAGAATGAATCCATCAAAGGAATCAGAACTACAAGCTGGAGCAGAATTCCTAGAGGTATAAACTTTAGATGGAATGATAAAGAGTCCGTATTCACTATTCACAAAATGCTTGAACATTGTTTCATGTTCATAGATTTTGTTTTCAGGCCTTTGATCTAATTGTGTCATTAGTGATCATTTTATCCATGCAGTCCACCACAGCTCTGAGCTTACAACAAGAGAACAGATTGAAGCAGATGGGTGCAACAGTGAGGAATGCAGGTTCCTACATTGAAAGACTGAGGATGAAAGAGGAGAGGGAAGATTTGGCAAAAAATGTGATGGGAAAAATGTCTGTAGAGCAGTTGTCTGACTTGTTGTCTTTCTACCATATGATGGGACAGATTTGCTCAGAAGTTTTAGATAGAAAGCTGAATGGCATTGTCCATGGCATCGGTTCTTGGTAGATGGTTTTTCTTGCTTTCTCGTTGATGTATCATGTTAACACAATAATAATCTGAAGTCACGGGAAACTTGGGGAAGCAGCTCCTGTTTTTCCCGTATTTGACTTTTGTTGTTTCTTTCGCGTGTGATTAAAAATCGTAACATAGCCACTGCTCTCCTGTGAAAATAGAACTGGAAGAGGAAGGGATTAATTAAAAGAAATCTGCTGCTCACAAATCTTGACAGTGTTCATACAAGCAAATCTGCTCCTAGGCGTACGAAGACTCTCCAACGCAGATTTCTCCAACAACAAGCCCATTATCTTCTTATACTTAAACCTTTCAATTCACTTCACTTCACAGTGAGTCGTTTAGTGTTTATCTGACTTTTCAGCTTCAGAAAAGGCAGCCTATTCATCAATCAATGCATGTCATCTTCGGCGATAATCATGCTGAAGCAAAAAAGAAAGAAAAAAAATGAAGGTAGCAGGTAAATAAATATTAATATAATATTAACTTGGAAGCAAAATTCCAGCACCTGCAATTTTTTAAGCGAGATTATTTTTAAAGTTATTTTACTTTAAAATATATTAAAATAATATGTTTTATATATTTTAAATTTATTTTTGATATCAACACATTAAAATGATCTAAAAATATTAAATTAAATTTTAATAAAAAATAAATTCAACATCCGGAATTGAAAATTTGAGTTGAATACAAAACTGCACAAGAAGTCTCGAGACTGGAAGAAATGAGCAGCCCAGCACTACAAGAAAGGCCCGGAAATAGTTGGAGCACAAACCATCCATCAAAAAAATATACAAGAATTGTACTAGAGCCCAGCAATATCAAGTAGTAAACCCCAGAAAATAGTTATGATCCAATATCATCTTGACGCTGGATTGGATTGTATAAAAGCCCAAAACCCACATAACTGGGATTTCGTGTTAGAAAGCACCCAAGTTACTTGAGCCATGGGCAATCTTCTTTCTCCTGTGTGATTTATGGCCCAAGATATCAGCTTTGACCTGGCTAAAACAGAGACAAAGAATCCATACTAAATTTAATGACTTTAACAGGTAATGCAATTGTGAAGCATACTGGTCAACAAGTCGTTTTGCATGCCGTGTGCGTCATCATGTTGATGGACTTTCCCGGCAGATGACTGAAGAAACGCGTATATCTCATCTCCATCGTGGATAGATAAACCAACGGCAAGTCTCAGACTCAGGTTTAAGCTGATATTTGATTTGAAGGTCAGATCTTGACGCTGGGCTCCCACCATGGAAATATTGCACCGCTCCTTTCCCTACGAAATCCTTGTGAAGTGTTTGACGGGGAGTAGACAATCTGTAAGCATCCTGAAATTGTAAGAACGCGGGTTCAAACTTAATCCGGTTTATAATTATAATGAAACCTAATAAGATATATATTTATTCGGTTAAACCATGTCAAGATTCAACTAGATTAAAGGTTAATTTTTTAAAAAAATAAAAAAAATTACTTAAAGAGTATGATTTAATCCTAGTACAAGATCAACTAAAAGATTAAGATTAGTTTCAAATTGTAAAAAGTTGAGTTTATTAAGGTAATTGATCTGTTAAACCCGAGCCTGGGCCAGGTTAGGTCTTAGGTCGGGTCCTATACCATTTTATAGGAGTTAAAACATAAAAAAAAAAAAAAAAAAAAAAAACCTCAAAAAAACCTCAAAAAAATCTTTAATCTTTGAGATCAGTCTCAGTTAGGTCCCAATTTTTTTTATATATATATCTCAATTAAATCATCAATACATAAATAAAATCTCAATGATCCATCATTTGCTTTTTTTATTTACTTAAAGAGTATGATTTAATCCTAGTACAAGATCAACTAAAAGATTAAGATTAGTTTCAAATTGTAAAAAGTTGAGTTTATTAAGGTAATTGATCTGTTAAACCCGAGCCTGGGCCAGGTTAGGTCTTAGGTCGGGTCCTATACCATTTTTATAGGAGTTAAAACATAAAAAAAAAAAAAAAAAAAAACCTCAAAAAAAACCTCAAAAAAATCTTTAATCTTTGAGATCAGTCTCAGTTAGGTCCCAATCTTTTTTTATATATATATCTCAATTAAATCATCAATACATAAATAAAATCTCAATGATCCATCATTTGCTTTTTTTATTTACTTAAAGAGTATGATTTAATCCTAGTACAAGATCAACTAAAAGATTAAGATTAGTTTTCAAATTGTAAAAAGTTGAGTTTTATTAAGGTAATTGATCTGTTAAACCCGAGCCTGGGCCAGGTTAGGTCTTAGGTCGGGTCCTATACCATTTTATAGGAGTTAAAACATAAAAAAAAAAAAAAAAAAACCTCAAAAAAATCTTTAATCTTTGAGATCAGTCTCAGTTAGGTCCCAATCTTTTTTTTATATATATATCTCAATTAAATCATCAATACATAAATAAAATCTCAATGATCCATCATTTGCTTTTAGTATGTGGAATTGTTAAATAATCATATAACTTTTCTCTTTTCACAATGAAATCTCTAAAATTCTTGTTTAAATCATTACTTGTGTGATGGATGAAACTATATAAAAAATATATAAAATTTATGTTTTTTTTATATAATTTATTCATTCATATGATGTGAGAGATTTTAGTGAATTCATGAGGTTTGAATGAGATAAAGAAAAATCATATGATTTTCAAGTAGTTATCTAATTAATAATATATTAACAAGTTGAGGGTCTTGGATGAAAATCTGGTTAAAAATCTAATTTCCCATTAGTATAGATAACTATTAAAGAATCACAACGAGTAAAGATTAAAATGAATTACCTTTGAAAGTTCCTTCTTCGTTTCTTTTTTCTTTATTATTTTTTAACATCATATATCTTTCAGAGTTCCAAGTCAAGTCAAGTGAGGCTTCGTCTCAAATTCAATTACTGAAACCCTATGGCACGCAATCGGTTTCAATCTTCTATTAAATTAAATGTAATTTAATTTCTATACATTTATTTCTTAGTTTACTATCCCAGTCCATACTCAAAGTGCGTTTTTTATTTCTCATAGCACTCCAATTTGATGTCCCTTCCCTGCAAGTTGTAGCTTGTGGGATATGACGGTCCAATTTTTTTAATATACAACATTTTACTGACATGACCATACCTTTGAAACAAATAATTCAATTTTACCGATTTTTTTACTCCAAAAGGTTTTCTCAAACTAATCTACAATTTTCTCTGTAGTTGTTAATTATAAATACAAGTTTGACAGTTGGAGGAGGGCTTGTACTAGTTATTAACTAGTTTGTTGGCACCTATATAAAAACATTTAAAGTAATTTTTTTTAAACATTATTAAACTTGGTTTAATAAGTTAATTTTAAAAGCTATTTACCTAACTTGTTTTCTAACTCGGATTTAAAATTAATCTATATAAATATACAACATTTTACTGACATGACCACACCTTTGAAACAGATAATTCAATTTTACAGATTTGTAGTTTTACTCCATAAGGTTTTCTCAAACTAATCTACAATTTTCTCAGTAGTTGTTAATTATAAATGGAAGTTTGATAGTTGGAGGAGGGCTTGAAATAGTTATTAACTAGTTTCTGGTATCAAATAAAAAAAATTTAACATAATTTTTTCAATTTATTATTAAATTTGATTTAATAAGTTAATTTTCAAATCTCTTTACTTAAATATTTTTAACTCGAGTTTGAAATTAATTTATATAAAAATTATTTTGAGCCACATATATAATTTTCCGAACTATGCGAGGATTTTTTTGCATGTCCTTTAATATATTTGACGATTCTGTTCTCTTCTTTGAGTCCCCAAGACAGTGATGCATAGCATACAAAGACTTCATTTTGCAAATAGAGGCCTCGTAGAAAGAAATTAATGTGGTAGCCCTCTCCCAAGAAAAAAATAAATTAAAAACTTTGAGTCCACCAAGCATTTAAATCCAAGTATTGCGTTCACATCTATCCCTTTCTGATGTATTTATTTACCTGAAATTGATAATTAGCACGTCAAGACTCATCTCTTTATCCTCGAAACAACCAAGCCCATTTTGCTAACACACAATTCCATTCCTCCTATGCTACTTCCTCTTGCCAGAATGAATTCCTCGGCCTTTTCTTTTCTTTCAGATTTGGTTCTTGTATTGTTGCTCTTCATTCAAGTCCCTTCATCCCTAGGCAACGATGACCTGTTCACTGCCTGTAGTAAAAAGTTTGTATGTGGGGGTGTTTTCGCGGGTTTTCCGTTCTGGGGAAATGACAGACCACCTGCCTGTGGCGTTCCTGAATTGGAGCTCAGGTGTGAGGATAATATCGCCAAGATGAATATCAGTCAGGTTGCATATCGTGTTTTGGAAATCAATTGGGAAATGGGAACTCTCAGGATTGCAAGAGAGGACTCCTTGGTTGGATTAATGTGCTCACCTCAGTTTATGAACAGCACGTTCAATCCTAAGGTTTTCGAGTATGTTGAGGGCTACAAAAATCTGACATTCATTTATGGTTGCAAGGATGCTCCTCCAACCATACCTGGTAGAATACCTTTCATTTGCAAAAGAAATGAGGTTAATGATCAAGGTGGTTATATCCAAGAAGGAGATACTGGTCCTGGTGAATGCAATCGTAGTGTCTTAGTGCCAGTTTCTAAAACAGATTTGCCACGGCCACCAATCGGGATTTTCCCAGGTTGGGAAGAACTCCTGAGAAAAGGATTCGAGGTAAGATTGAAGGTCGAATGGGAGGCGTGTTGGGAATGCTTCACCACTTCAGGAGCTTGTGGTATTGACTGTGCAACTAATCAAACAACTTGTTACTGTCCAAATCAATCAAGTGGATCAACAACATGTGCTATTCTTCCAGCTCCAGCAGCTCCAGGTATGTACCTCAACTTCTCCTCGAATCAGTTGACTCAGGACAATCTAAGCTTTTTTTAAAAAAAAAAAAACCTTAAAAGAAAATTGTTTTGGGTTTTTTTTTTTCTTAAAAAAAAACTTCATTTTAAAGTGCAATTGATCATGCTTACTAAGTGCCTACTGCCTACTGAAAACTTGCTTCAATGTGGTCATTGATGTTTCTTGCATCATGATTTTTTTGCAGGGAAGAAGTCTCGAAACAGTGCACTCGAAATTGGTACAATTCTGCTACACACACTTTATTAAATCAACACCAAAAATACATACCGAGCATTTTGGTTTATTTATTTATTTTCATTTCCAGGGCTTAGCTCAGCAGGTGCTGTTGGTGGTGCCTTTGTGGGATTCTGGATCATGGCCTTTATACAACGGAGGAGAAGAAAAGCTGCCGTAGAGAAAACCGAAGAACTTCCTGTAGCAACTCCTCCAAGCAAAAGCCTTGCTACCTCAACTAATCGCTCTTCCAATTTTTAGAAATGGAATTTTGATGTGAATACTATCTAAATATTTGTGAGAATTACAGTTTTAGTTACGTGTTTTGAAATACTCTTTTGTAATATCTCTAAACCTCTGCCATTTCCGAGCATTGTCGCGACGCGCCCGGCAACATATAGGTGTGCGAATTCATGAAGTTTTTCTTCTTACTTTTTTTAAAGGTATATTTTGAATTTTTGTTTTTCAAATTAAGATGGTTTTAATCTTATATTTTTAATTAAGATAATTTTTCCATATAAATTCCACGTCACCATCTGTTTTTTTTTTTTTTCCTTTTCATAATATCGTAACAAACCGGTAATCCCGCCGCACCTAAAAAAATATTAATTATTTATTTTCCTATAACTCTTTAAGTAATTAGAATTCAAGATTGCAAGTGTTTTTCTGGGATGAATAAAGATCGCATCATATTAACCCCAATTGAATCATAAAGTATTAAGACAATTGAATCTAAAGTAACAACTAGGGAGGGAGTCCGCAACCCTCTCCATGGATTTGGGCATATCAAAGTTTGAATGTATGAATAGATATCAATTTTAATTCATATATATATATATATATATATATATATATATAATTACAAATTGAAAAAAGTGACGCCATACATATGTCGCTTGTAATTAAAAGTTTTCTTTATAGAGAAAAAAAGAGAGAAAAAAAACAGAATGGGGAAAAAGATTAATTCCAACCTAAGTCGGGTTTTTCTTCTATTATTTTCTATAACTGGAAGTCAGATGAATAGCTATTTTAATTTATAAAATACCAAAGGATAAAAAATATTCATGGAAAACTATAATTTATGTAGCAAAAGGAGCCTTAACGTGGAAATAATTAAGTTTAGAACTATCTTAATTCCTAAAATAAAATATCTTAAAGCGTCTTTTTTTTTTTCTTTTAAATTTGACACGTGCAATTTTCCTTTTGTATGCCAGCACCAACTTTAGCCATTGTAATGACTTTTTCAAAATCAATTTATATTGTCGAATTTGGTTCGTCTACATAGCTATACCCCCCCCCCCTCCTTATCAATTAAAAAAAATGAGTTCGCACTTGTGGTCTTGGCCCAGCGGTTGAAGGGACTTGTTCCCTTCCTCTGCATCATGGGTTCAAACCTCACCGTGCACGCCTGTCATCCCCGCGGTGCCTTACATGCTCACTGGATTTGCAGGATATTCAGTGAGCCGTGGGATTAGTTGTGGTGCGCGCAAGCTGGCCCGGACACTCACGTAAATAATAAAAAAAATGAGTTCACTGTTCATGTTCTTAAAGAGAATGTGTTTGCTGGAACAAGGCTTTATTTTTTTTTCAATAAATATTAGATTTACTAATTTACTTTGATTTATTTTCATAAATAATCCTGGTTTCATTACCTGATTCATAGTTTTGGCGGGTTAACTCAAGATTTTTTTTAGATTTTTTTGTTTTAATTTTATCATTTAAACATTTAGTTGCACTAAGAATTGAGGTTCATAACTTATTTTAATTTATATTTTATGAGATTATCTCAGTATCATGATATAAGTTGCGAGTTTCGTCGGTTAACTCATATTAACTCGAGTTATTTTTTGGTATTTTTTTATTTTTATCCTTTTAACATTGAGTTGATTAATTAGAAATTGAGTTTCATAATTTATTTTAATTTTTTGAGGTATTCTCGCTCGTGACTCGGGTCGTAGGTTTGGCATGCAAATTAGCTTAGGTTGACTCGAGTTATTTTATATTTATTTTTTTAATTGATTTTTTTTTCAATTTCATCCATCAATATAAGGTTGATTAAGAATCGGGCTACATTATTTATTTTTATTTGCTTTCGATTAGGTTATCCTAATCTTATGACTTGAGTTGCGAGTTTAACAAGATAACCCGAGTAGACTAAAGTTATTTTTTAATTATTATTTTTAAATCTTATTCTTCCATATTAGGTTGATTAGGAATTGAACTTGTTTCAATTTGTTTTCTATTGGGTTATTATAGTTTCATGACCAGAGTTGTGATTTAACAGATTAACCCGAATTGATTAAGATCAATCCAATATGTGTCATCTCTATATTTTTTTTAAAAATAGGCTTTGTCTTGAAATTTAGGAAAAAAAATTAGTCAAACTATTTTTTTTTTATCGGTAGTCTTGGTTGCTTTTAGACACTCCAGGTGAATGCGACTACATTAAATCAATCCTCGCATAATTTAAGTTTTTTAATTAGAAAACACATAAATAATGTCTTGATATGTTTTTATTAAAAAAAAACTCTTTTTAATTCAACCCTAGCACAATGATATGGCTCTCTCTAAATGCTAAGAATAAATATTTGTATTGCCTAAGTATAATTTCTTGAGATAAATTATAATGTGAAGGGACTTACTCAATTTTTCAATTTGACCTTTTGGATCGAATAAGAACACCCAAAACACTTGGATTTTAAAGAAGAAGTGTGATTACAAATTAGTTTTTTTGTGGAAGTTACTGTGAAATTACCGAGTGGTGACGAATTATATAAAATGTATTGAAATGACTAATTGTCAAGTTGTTTGGTATTAAATTAATATATATTTTTTTATAATTTAATATACTAATATAAAAATAAAATAATTCAGATGCATTTGAAATAAAAAAAATACTCTTAAAATCATTTTTCCTCGTAATTCTAAACAAAACCTAAAAATGAAGGTTTTGCTGGTCGGTTGTTTAGCTTTAAAAAACATAAAATCAGAGCATTGAAATCAGGATTGGTTTTGGATTCGTTTAATAGCCTCAATAACACTGTGGCCAAAAGTGCTTCTCCAAATGGCAAGAAGGCGTTCTGTCTACACATTCCACACCATCTTAAGTGCTTCTACCTGGTCTCAGCTCATCTTCTCCCTCAGCTCTGACCCGTCTTAGACGTGCCTCCCCAAGATACGAGCTCTCCACGTCTCCTCTCTAATCAATGATCCTTATAAATGGCAGCTTCACATATGATATTATACGTTAGTTTTCAAAAATATAAAAAATGTTAAGGCTATAAATAAATTTTTAACCATTTTATTAAATCTATACAATGGATCAATATTAAAATCTTATAATATATTTGTCTGACTTGAATTTTCAACTAAATCACATAAATTGATTAATTTCATGGGTTCAAATACAATAATGATGATTAATAAAAAGACAACTTATCTTTTTTAATAAAAACTTCAAGATGATAACCTCCTTTAAAAAAAAAATTATTCAAACAATAATAAATTGGATCGATCTTAGTCCCCCAGTGACCCATATCATAGACTTCATTGAGTTCAATAACTTTTTTTTTTTTATAAATTATTTCTTTTAATTATATCATAATAATATATGGTTACAAAATTAAGCACTAACCTAAAAATAAAAACTTATTTGAGACACTAATAACCCTATAAAACAAACAAAAATAAATCATGCAATTTATTTTCCAACTAATCTAATATTAAAAGATAATGGTTGAATTCGTCAAATCTATAAACCTAAAATACACCTTAATAACCTTGTTAAATCAATATTCCTTAACCTTCAAAAATGCAAAAAACAACTTTAAAATCCAAAATCAACTTGGAACCTAGTTTCTTTCCGAGCTCAGATTTATTTTTGTAAAAACAAAAACCCACATAATTCAAACTCCATCCATTATATAGAATCATTTGGAATATAAATCTATTATTTTGGTAATCAAAATCGTAGAAACAACATCTCTCTCGCTCTAAGTCAGATTCGGGCAATTTCCTTTATCTTTTCTCACCCAATAAAAAACTAAAAAATAATGAAAATAAAGTTGAGTATCGGAATTATTTTTTCTAGAAATAGAGAAACCGGTCACGTAATCACTAAAAAAACAAATGACTCAAATGTACTTTTCAAATAAAATTAAAAAGCACTATTTATTTCACCTGTGCTTTTCACTTCAGTCATCTAGTTTTCAATTTAATTCTCTTTTTAAAAAACATGCAATTGGGTACTAATGTGGGCTTAAAAAGGTTCAATCGTGAAAAAAAAAAAAGTTTGATGAATATCAAATTGGAAATTTTAAAAAAAAGTCATTACTCAGATCATAGTGATATGTGAATTGATAAATAATGATTTTTAAACAGTGAAAACCTTTCTTATAATTTGACAATAAAGTATACATACTCAAGCAAAAGACTACATGTATAAATATGAGTGATAGGAACAGCTACACACTAAATACACATGAAAATTATGGTACAGAAATGTTTGTTGTTATATAATTATTTTTATCTTATTTTTTTTAATTTCTTCCTTATATCACTGTCTGTATTTTGATAATTAGAGCTGGTGGCGATGAGTTTCTTCAGACAGACCATGAAACGAAATCTTGTATAGGAAGAAGAACATGTTACAAGTTTTTATCATGTTAAAAAGCTAATATTTTCATTCGAGACCATGCGAACCACGATTTGGTGGCTTTTCAAAATACAATCCCACCAAGAAATTGAAAAAATTATATTAAATTATCTTAACGTAAAAAAAATAAAAAAGTTACCTGCTTACTTAACACCTTGTTGGAAATGGGGATGCTGCGCGGCGCCATGTCCACGTGGACCTGTCTGGCTCCCCTATACCTAGGAAGTCCAATTAAATTAACAACTAAATCCTAAGGTTTTGTATATAAATAGATAGCAAAATTCAACAAAATTTGTCTCCTGATCTCTCCGTTATACTCCCTCGTGTTCTCATCGTCTCTAGACGCAGCCTCCGCAAAAACAAATTTGTAGATTTTGTTGGTACGTTTTCGTTGTTTGATCATTCTTGATCTGTTCATATGATGACTAGCAATGCTAATATTTTGTTTTCCAGGTGAATATCATCTTGATCTTGTAGTTGGCTACGGTGCAGTACCGGTTATCGTGCCCCGTGTTAGTGGGTTGCACATGTTGTTAGATAGTTTTGAGCCTATCCATGGTGTTCTTCTTTGTGAAGGAGAAGATGTTGATCCATCCTTATATGAAGCTGAGACATCTAATCTTTCACTAGAAGAATTAGAAGAAATCAGGAGGATTCATGCAAGTGATACAGCTATTGATAGAGAGAAGGATTCGATTGAGTTGAGGCTTGCAAAACTTTGCCTTGAAAGAAACATACCTTATCTGGCGATTTGCAGAGGATCTCAAGTTCTGAATGTTGCTTCTGGGGGTACCCTTTATCAGGACATTGAAAAGGAGGTTTCAAAGAAGATTCACGAGTCTCAAAGAGTGAAGCACATGGATTATGATAATTATGATGGGCACAGACATGTGGTTAAGGTGGTAGAGAACACCCCTTTGCATGACTGGTTTAGGGATTCTCTGGAAGAAGATAAAATGGAGATTTGGTTAATAGTTATCACCACCAGGGGGTGAATAGGTTAGCACAAAGATTTGTGCCCATGGCGTTCGCACCAGATGGATTGATTGAGGGGTTTTATGATCCTGATGCTTGTAATCCTGAAGAGGGTAAGTTCATAATGGGACTTCAATTCCATCCAGAGAGAATGAGGCAGGATGACACCGACAAGTTTGATTATCCAGGATGCCCAAGAGCCTATCAGGTTTTAAACCCACCCTTTACATACGATCTTTTATGGGAAAATTTGATGAAATAATGTATAATTGATATGTACATGGTATTGTGCAGGAATTTGTCAAGGCTGTGATTGCTTATCAGAAGAAGCTCAACAGTAGTACTGCATCTGTGCCAAGGCCTCTCAAGCTAGATCAAGCAATGGAGAAGAAAAGGAAGAATATAGTTAGAAGTTTCTTTCTTGCAAGAAACATATACACTACTGGGCAAAGAATGAATCCATCAAAGGAATCAGAACTACGAGCTGGAGCAGAATTCCTAGAGGTATAAACTCTAGATAGAATAATAAAGAGTCCATATTCACTATTCACAAAATACTTGAACATTGTCTCAGGTTCATAGATTTTGTTTTCAGGCCTTTGATCTTGTGTCGTTAATGATCATTTTATCCAATGCAGTCCAACACAGCTCTGAGCTTACAACAAGAGAGCAGATTGAAGCAGATGGGTGCAACAGTGAGGAATGCAGGTTCCTACATTGAAAGACTGAGGATGAATGGGGAGAGGGAAGATTTGGCAAAAAATGTGATGGGAAAAATGTCTGTAGAGCAGTTGTCTGACTTGTTGTCTTTCTACCATATGATGGGACAGATTTGCTCAGAAGTTTTAGATAGAAAGCTGAATGGCATTGTCCATGGCATCGGTTCTTGATAGATGGGTTGTCTTGCTTTCTCGTTGATGTATCATGTTAACAGAACAATAATTTGAAGTCACGGGAAACTTGGGTAAGCAATTCCCAGTTTTTCACGTATTTGACTTTTGTTGTTTCTTTCACATGTGATTAAAAAGCGTAACATCTGTAATTAATTCACTGGTTTATAAATCATAGCCACTGCTTTCCTGTGAAAATAGAACTGGAAGAGGAAGGGATTAATTAAAAGAAATCTGCTCTGCTCACAGATCTTGACTGTGTTCATACACGCAAATCTGCTCTGGAAGACGAAGACTCTCCAACGCAGATTTCTCCAACAACATGCCCTTTATCTTCTTATACTAAAACAATTCAATTCACTTCACTTCACTAGTGAGTCGTTTAGTGTTTTTCTGACTTTTCAGCTTCAGAAAAGGCAGCCCTATTCATCAATAAATGCAGTTTTAAAACCCGGACCGGCCCGGTGGGTTGACCCGGACCCGGCCGACCCGGGCATGGGACTGGTCCGGGTGGAGGCCAAAACCCGCTTGGAAATTGGCCCAAAGAAACCCGATCAACCCGATAACTGGTCCACCCGGTCAAATCCGGGTGAGACCCAGTCAATTTTTTTATATATATTTGCAGTTATTAAACAACGTCATTTTGGCCTTTTAAAAGGCCACAACGCTAAAGAGTGAAGAAAAACAAAGCAATATTAGAGACAATTACAATTTACAAACCTAATTAACTCAACTTTTTAAAACCTAGCCGAGAAGTAGAGAAACAAAAGACGTCTGGACTATTGATCATTGTTGTTTCTCTGCGATCAATAGTCAAGAGACTTAAGATGTCCGATAATTTTGAAAAAAAATAAGAAGGGAAGTTAATTTGCGTTCATCAAATAGATCACCCCTCAAGAAACTCTTCTATGAGGATCGTGAAACCTTTTCGTGTTCTTCATCATCGAAAGCTGATGATATTGACAGCCTAGAACCTGGAACTTATTGTGTGTGGACACCAAAGAAGGAGAAGGTGTCTCCAGGAGCTGCAAGAAGAGCAGCTCTACAGGGTCTAATTCAAAGAGATGGTAGTTCAAAGATTTTATTCACCGAAGTAATAGTGATGGTAAGGATACTTTTGTGTGCTTCATGTCTAATAACAAGAAGAGTGGCCTCCATCATCAGAGATTATGCAGCGATGACCAAGATGTGAACCATAATAAACAAGGCACAGAGAAAAGAAAAGAAGCGAAAGGAGCTAGAGGAGGTTTGTTTCAATTTCAAGAACATTATTACGTGAGGAGTAAAGAAGGTGATAAACGCCGCTCCTATTTGCCTTACAGGCCGGATTTGGTGGGGTTTCTATCTAATGTTAATGGGGAGGGAAGGAATCTTCATCCATTTTGAGAGGTAGCAGATGACTAATATATTTTTATTTTATTTTTTGTATTTTTTTCCTCTTAACAACAAATTTTGTGTGTAGATAAAATAATTAAGCTGTCGTGATGAATGATGTTGTATGTTTACAATAGTTTTTTAAAGTTAAAGTATTTTTTTTAATATATATATATATATATATATATATATATATATATAAAATAAAAAAGGGGGTCATTCTTCCTTCTTCCTAGCTTCTTGATGATAAGTTAATATATTGTCAGATCTTGTAGCAATTGGGATAATGGTGCGTAGATATTCTATAATAATCGCTTATTGATTGGTTGAGAAAATTGTGTCATACAGGGCAGGAAAGGTAGCCAGTGGATATTGCAAATTTGGAACCGCCGATTATTCTTGTCATTAGGAATCAAGAACACAAAAGCGTTTTTTTTTTTATTATTAACTCGGGTTAATTTATTTAACCCATAACCCGATTATTTGACCTGGTTGATGATTGGGTTGGATTTTAAAATTATGAATAAATGCATGTCATCTTCGATGATAATCATGCAGAAGCAAAAAAGAAAGAAAAAAAATGAAGGTAGCAGACATGCATTAATTACTTAACTAAATAAATATTATTATTAAAATGAAAACAAAATTTCAAAATAAATTAGCAATTTTTGTGTGGTGTGGTGAATATAATAGTGGTTGTCTTTCAAAGTTTTTTATATAAAAATATATTAAAATAATATTTTTTATTTTTTCAATTTATTTTTTAATATTATACATTAAAAATAATCTAAAAATACTAAAAATAAATTTAAAATAAAAATAAATAAATTTTAATAAAAAAATAAGTTAAACCTCAATTCTAAGTTTAATAAATGCACAGGAAGCCTCAAGACTGGAAGTAATGAGCAGCCCAGCACTACAAGAAAGGCCCGGAAATAGTTCGAGCACAAACCATCCATCAAAATAAAATACAAGGATTGAACTAGAGCCCAGCAAGCAATAACAAGTAGTAAATCCCGGAAAATAGTTATGATCCAATATCATCATTTCCCAAAATTGTTGGATTGGATTGTATAAAAGCCCAAAATCCACATCCGATTATCTACTTGACTGAGATTTCGTGTTAGAAAGCACCAAGTTACTTGAACCACGGGCAGTCTTCTTCTTCCTGTGTAATTTATAGCCAAAGATATCAGCTTTGACCTGGCTAAAACAGAGACAAAAAAGAATCCATGACCTAGACAACGACAGCTAAATTACTATATTTAATGACTTTAACAGGTAATGCAATTGTGAAGTATACTAGTCAACAAGTCGTTTTGCATGCCGTGTGCGTCATCACGTTGATGGACTTTCCCGGCAGATGGCTGAAGAAACGCGTATTTCTCATCTCCATCGTGGATAGATAAACCAACGGCAAGTCTCAGACTCAGCTTTAAGCTGATATTTGATTTGAAGTTCAGATCTTGACGCTGGGCTCCCACCATGGAAATATTGCACCGCTCCTTTCCCTACGAAATCCTTGTGAAGTGTTTGACGGGGAGTAGACAATCTGTAAGCATCTTGAAATCGTAAGAACGCGGGTTCAAACTTAATCCAAGTAAGATTTATAATTATAATTCAACCAACTAAGACATTCATTCGGTTAAGCCATGTCTAGGTTGATTTTTTTATAAAAAAAATCAATTAAAAAAAATTAAAAAACTACTCGAGTTAACTTGGGTTAACCCGTTAAATTCATGATTCAAGTTATGAAACGAGAATAATTTCATAAAAAAAACAAGCCGAAATAAATCATAAAGCTTAATTATCAAATAGTTTATGTTGAAGGATGAATATAAAAAAAAAAAATCAATTAAAAAAAAATACTTGAGTCAATGTTAACTCATCAAACCTACAGTTATATCATGAGAATATGATAACTTAGAAAAATAAATTTAAAAAAATTATAAAACTCAATTCTCAATGAACCTAATATTAAAGAACAAAATTAAAATTGAAAAAAAAAAATCAAGTTAATCCATCAAACCTGCAACCTGGTCAAAGGTATGAGAATAACCTCATAAAAAACCAATATCATGAAATCTAACTTTTTAAATCAATCAATCAAATATTAAGAGATACAAATTAATTAGAAAAAAAATAATAAATACTATTCAAATAAATAATATTTATTAAAAAAATATATATAATAAAATTCCTTCTTCTATTAGTGAAGTCAAGTAAGAGGCCTCGTCTCTATCACTGAAACCCAATGTCACGCCCAATCGGTTTCAACTTTCAACCTTCCATTTAATTTAATTTAATTTCTCCACATTTACTTCTTAGTTTACCAACCCAGTCCATACTCAAAGTGCGTTTTTTATTTGTCATAGCACTCCAATTTGATTGTCCCATTCCTGGAAGTTGTGTAGCATGTGGGATATCACAGTCCAATTTTTTCTAATATACAACATTTTACCGATTTTTTTTTACTCCAAAAGGTTTTCTCAAACTAATCTACAATTTTCTCAGTAATTTTTAATTATAAATACAAGTTTGACAGTTGGAGAAGGGCTTGTAATAGTTATTAACTAGTTTTTTTTGGATCAAATAAAAAAAATTGACTTAATTTTTTGAATCCATCATTAAATTTGATTTAATAAGACCCGATTTCATGTTATTATCATCAACCACATATATAATTTTCCAAAGTATGCGAGGATTTTTTTGCGTGTCCTTTAATATATTTGACCGATTCTGTTCTCTTCTTTTAGTCCCCAAGACAGTGATGCATCATAGCATACAAAGACTTCATTTTGCAAATAGAGGCCTCGTAGAAAGAAATTAATGTGGTAGCCCTTTCCCCAGAAAAAAATAAATCAAAAACTTTGAGTCCACCAAGCATTTAAATCCAAGTATTGCGTTCACATCTATCCCTTTCTGATGTATTTATTTACCTGAAATTGATAATTAGCACGTCAAGACTCATCTCTTTATGCTCGAAACTATCCCTGAAACAACCACGCCCATTTTGCTACAACACAAGTCCATTTCTCCTATGCTACTTCCTCTTGCCAGAATGAATTCCTCGGCCTTTTCTTTTCTTTCAGATTTTGTTCTTGTATTGTTGCTCTTCATTCAAGTCCCTTCATCCTTAGGCAACGATGACCTGTTCACTGCCTGTAGTAAAAAGTTTGAATGTGGGCGTGTTGTCGCGGGTTTTCCGTTCTGGGGAGCTGACAGATCAAGTGCCTGTGGCGTTCCTGAATTGGAGCTCAGGTGCGAGAATAATATTACAGCCAAGATGAATATCAGTCAGGTTGCATATCGTGTTTTGGAAATCAATTGGGAAGAGGGATTTCTCATCAGGATTGCAAGAGAGGACTCCTTTGTTGGATTGTGTCCACCTCAGTTTATGAACAGCACGTTCAATCCTAAGGTTTTCGAGTCTGATATTGAGGGTTACAAAAATCTTACAATCTTTTATGGTTGCAAGGATGCTGCAACCATACCTGGTACAATACCTTTCACTTGCAAAATAAATGAGGTTAATGATCAACGTGGTAATTATATCCAAGTAGGAGATACTGGTCCTCGGGAATGCAATCGTAGTGTCTTAGTGCCAGTTTCTACAACAGATTGGCCACGCGAATCTGGATATTCTGCAACCTGGAAGAACTCCTGAAAAAGAATTCGACGGTAAGATTGAAGGTCGATTGGAAGGCGTATTGGGATTGCATCGGGTCTTTAGGAGTTTGTGGTATTGACAAAGTAAATCAAACAACTTGTTACTGTCCAAATCAATCAAGTGGATCAAGAACATGTCCTCCTCCTCCTGCTCCTGCTCCTGCTCTTCCAGCTCCAGGTATGTACCTCAACTTCTCCTCGAATCAGTTTATGATGAACTCCAGTCACTTTTTGATGCTTCACACACCTTAATTAGTTCCATTCCTGTGTTGTTATTTTAATTTTATTTTAATTAGACTTGGACTGAAGTAAACATCATAGCTAAGAATTTAACTTGTCTGCTTTAAGAATTGCCAAAATTATTTATTCAGTCCTCGTTTTATTAGAAAAAAAATTAGTTAGTCCATCTGATTAAAAAACAAAAACAATATATATTTTCATTTCTATGATATTTTAATCTCTTCGCTATGTGTTGTGTTAATTAAGTACTTGTATGAGTTGTCACCAATTTAACCTTCTCTTTTTTAAATACCCTCTTTTGAATTAAAATAAATTCATAAGTCTCAATTTGATTTAAGGTTGATCTTCTCAATATCTAGATTGTGGATCAAATGAGTTGATTCAAGCCCATTCAATTTTTTTTTTTTTTTTTAAAAAAACCTTGAAAGATAGTTGTTTTAGTTTTTTTTTTTTAAATTAAAAAATAACACGTTTAAAAAAGACTGGATTCTTCTATAGCTTGGTTTAGGTTAAGCCTAATTATTATAACAAATGAATTCCTTGACGGCTGGACCGGCAAAGTATCTAGTCAACATTAAAATTACAAAATTAACAGGGAAACATTTTGGTAATTAAAATATAACGGGGGGGGAAAATAAGGTAGGAAAACACCAGGAAATTCACAAGGTGATGCAGAAATGGAGTCCACATCAGAGACTTGGTCTTTTCTGCAGATGTCATTTTCTTCTTTTGTTCATTTTCCTGGAACTTAAAATCTTATATCAGCTGAAACTTCAAATTCCCACCTCCTGTTTTCGTATGATTTGACTTTAGGTGGCATCTATGAAATTAATTTTAAATAATTCACACGTTTAATCTAGGAATTTAAACATAGGGCCCCGTAACATCACAAAAATTATTTTTCCTTGATTCGTCATCAGACCATATAAACTTAATCAGCCAAAAGGATATCAAAATAAGGTTACAGTAGTTACAAACTCGTATTTACAATAAATTATATTTAAATTTTATATTTTTATAATGTGAAATGGTGATGTGTATATGTGACTTTTTTTTATTTATAGATTTTCATTTAATAAATTCACACGTGGAGCAACAATTAGGATCTTAAAAACTAAATAATATAAACATATATCATGAAATTTGGATTATTGAAATATTTAAACGTGGCGGTCATTTACAATTCATGAAACTAAACACAATAAAAAAACTTTTTTTTTAAAAAAATTCAAACAACTAAGCATTATTTAAAATAATAATTATCGCAACAATATATATACTAGACATACACACATATAAAGGCTTAATTGTAGCTACCATGAAAACAGGAATAGACATCTCTGCTTCCTTTTTAGCGCGTGACCCAGCGACGATTAAAAGTAAGAAATGATTTGGATGTTGAATAAGGGTCTACCAAAAGTTGCTATAAGCGAAATCGCTATGTGTCAAGTGGCCACATCACCATCCAAAATTTAAGCCAAACTCAAAAGTCAGCTCTTAAAATGTCTTGACGAACCCTGTTTCGGTATTTTGTTAGTTCCGTAAACACGATTTTCTAGCCAGCTCATAAACTCATTCATCATTCTTTTGAAGGCTATGTTTGTTTGTGTCAAAAAATAATTTAAAAAAATAATTTTTTAAATTTTTTTCATATATTATTATATTTTATAAAAGTTAATCAACGATACTTTTAGTTAAAAAAAAAAAATTTAGTTTGGTTTTTCAAAAAAAGTATATTTCTAGAAAATTTGGACGGAAAAAACTATATGAAAATTTTGAAAAAATTTAAAAATATCATATTATTTGAGGAATATATCAAATTTGATCCTTAAACTTTTGATTGCTATATATATATTTTTAATATTTATTTTTTAATTTCATCTTTTAAAATTTAATTTTTATATTAACTTTGGTCCTTATTTTATAATCAGTTAATTTGCTTTTTCCTAAATCATTTTTTATTGAAAATATTTTATCTATCAAATTTGGTTCTTATTTTTTTGATTGTTACTTTATTTTATTTGAATAATTTTACAAAATGTTAATTATTATTATTTTAATTTCTTCATCTTTTTTAAAGATTTGATTTCTATTATTTTGATTATTATTTATTTTATTGAGATAATTTATGAAAAAAATATTTCAATTTCATTCTTATTCAACTTTTTAATTTGTAAAATTTGTTCTTCGTTATTTTTAATAAACTTGCAGAAGAGAAAAATAAAACATTAATAAATTATTTCCAGCTTATTTTCCAGTTGACATAACCAAACATTGGAAAAGTGTTTTCTAACTTATTTTTTTCATACACTACCAAACATTCGAAAAATAATTCACTTTCCCTAAATTTAGTTTCCCGACAAATTTACTGTTTCCAAAAAACAATTACTTTCCAAGCAAATAAACAGACCTAATATTATATATTTCTAAAAAATTATTTCAATCGCAAAAAAATTTTAGATTATAAATTATATTGTTGTCTAACAAAAAAACCTAGAACATGTTATTTATTCGATCAAAAGTTCAATATCATTAATTACTTGTTAGGAAAAAGAAAAATTTAAGATGTTTTGGAAATATAAATAAAAAATATTATATTTAAAATGTTTTTAACTTAAAAATATTTTTAAAAAATTCTTTAAAAATAAATTTAAAGAATCAATTTTTTTATAGTGGTCTTTAATCCCAAATTGACCTTTTAGTCACCCAAAAATTAGGTTGACAAGAAATATATATTTTTACCTACTGAATCAAAGTATCTTTTTAATATTCGGATACCAATAGTTTACGTCCATTGGCCTAGTACAATAAGTATAAAGCCATACACTTTTAAGACTGGAAACTCGAAATTTTAACAAGAAACACAGAATAACTAGAAAATTTGACTAATCAGGATTCAAAATACGCATTATCTGTTGACAAAATGACCTGCCTACTTGTGTTGGGCCGCCTGAATTTACGATTCTATATTGATGTTCCCACTCTCACCATTCTAATAGAAGCTTCTCTTTGACAAAATCCCTTTGGTCAAATACAAGGAATGTACTACCAATTACCTACTGTATTGATCCCGAGCTAAATAACTCACCCACCTCGTTGTGTTTTTTCCCTCTTTAACTGAATTACTTGAACAAACGTTTTCCTGTCAATCCCTCTGCAAAAAACACGACTGCTACTCCTTCAGGCCATGTCTTTGTTGGGCGGAATCCACCGAGGTGACGGTGATGAACTGATAATTGCTCAACGGAGGAATAAGCACACTTGAGACACAATATTTTACGTGGTTCGGCAAAACCGCCTACATCCACGGGAGATAGTCCATTTTATTAGAGTAGAGAAAGAATACAATAAATACATGGAGGAGGATCATCCACTCAACTCACATCTTTGCTGCCCTTTTTTGCAGCTGCTGGGCAGCAACCCTTTCTCTTCTCTTTTCTCTTCCACTCTCTACAATTCTCACGTTCTCACCCTCTCACAATTTGGCTCTCTTTGCATGCCTCTTTTTAATAGGCAAATGAATACAAATGGCCATCATGGAGGGCCAACATGCCATCATTAGTGGCACTAATGGAGCACCACTTGGCTTGGTGGAGGTGGGGTGGGAACCTGAGCAGGTGGCTTGCTTGGGTGGGTATTGCAATAAATGGCAATATACCTAACAATCACCCCCTTTGCCATTTATCTGGGCAATTGTCCTTCTTGCTTCTTCAAGCACAAGTTTGCATCTTGCAGCTCTTCCAAGCTTACCATTCCCGAAGGGAGAGCGTCCTGTGGCCAAGTTACAGGTTACTCGCCAAACCTTTCAATCACCAGAGTCACCAAAGCAACACCCTTGCTTACACCAAAGGATCACTTCAACCAGATGGTCTCACAACATCACATCTGAAGAGTGTGTAACGCTTGTCTCTGGGGAACACAACATTCCCCTTCGAGAGCGTATCAATTCATTGCTCGGTCCGGAATGATTCACCAAGCCCTCACACCAAGGCTTACAACACCCCCTCAAACGGATATTTCCAAGTGCGACAGTCATTATTTGAGTATCTCAATTATGATCACAAGCCCCACCACTCTTCCAAGAGTCTACTCATCCAGGAGTTGCGCCTGCCCTCTGGTTCCACCATAGGAACCACGTCTTAACTTCTCCTGAGTCTCCGCTCTTATCGTAAGAGTCCAGGTGCCTACTAGCTCATCTTCCACCTGTAACCCATCGGGGGCAGCCCATTAAAAGTTGATCCATGTACTTCTTCCATACTCGAGTATTACAATTGCATCACCGAGCCACCACCTTGACAAGACGTCAACTCTTTCCCGAAACCTGCGCATGCCCTCGGTCTCCTCATAGCAGCGCGTCTTAACTGCTCCACAAGTTATCCACTTATCGTCCAAGGCAAATGTCTCTAGCTCATTGATTCTTTAGAATGGGGGCCGAATAGTCCATGAAATCCAATCCTGGCATCTGTCTTCATACTCATCATAGCCACCTTCATTGGCTATCCATCTGTCCACTTATATCTAGCCATCACATCGGCTCTGGGGCGTTCTGACCTGGGTGCTCCTATCATGGCCCTCCACACGCTTCTCCAAGGTGTCTCGCGTCGTCATGCGGCGGTCTGAAATCTGGGCTCATATCATGCCTCAACTTTCATCCAAGTGTCTCCCGCTCGTCGTTGAAGCGGTCTCATCCTCCTTCATCGGGAGACTCAGTGGCTTCAAAGATTCTCTACCCACCATGTGGACTGGGAGAAAGATTACTGCAAATACATAGAAGAGAGAAAAGTTGGCGGTATACTCCTCGCAATCCCCCTACCTCGATTCTATTTTGGCAGCTCTAACGCCTTCTGCTTGACAAACTCCACCTACACCAACCCTGTTGGTGTCTTTTCGCCTTTATCATAGGCATTTGGCACCCCTCAGATTAGGTGCCGTGCTGCAACAGCTCTCTTCATCCTTGCATGCATTTGGAAAGGTCTCGCCTGTTTCTTCATCAGAGCATAAAGAACTTCCTGTGTGTACAAACTAACAGTCTCTGCTCTGACTTCACTATGGGAACACTATCTTCTCCTTGCAACGTTGGTCTCATTTCAGTAAACCTCGTTGGAGTTCCTTCGGCGACTCTATGCACAATCTCGTGTGCCCTGTGGCAATTTCTATGTCTCAGATTTCTCCATTATTCGTTGCTTATGTTTGACGACAGCTCATCCTGTCACAAGCACACCTGCCAGCAAAAATAGGGGTTCCAATCTTCATTCCGATTTGCTAGTAATTTCTCTTGCAAATTATCGGGCTTCAACAAATAGTCTCACCTCGAGAAATCACCGTCACCGAAATCTAACTTCTTTGGAGAAATCACCCACTCCATCAGAGTCCTTGATCAACGAACGCACAGTCTTTGTGCCCGTCAGTCTGACTAGTCTCAACAGTTCATAGACAAACTGTCGCAATACGAAAGATAGTACCCGTAGGATAATCCTTGCCACTCAAGCACGATTCCCAGGAAACGATGGAGGGGTCACAACTGGTCCCGCTTCAACGCCAATCTCCTAGATAGAACTTCTTAAGGCCAATATCTATCGCATCGGACTGTCTCTCCATATAGTACAACCATTTGCTAGCTTTGTTGGGTCTTTCTTTCAAGTGATCTGGAATAGTACTGGTGTATACCTGATTTCTCAACATCTGGCGCGAGACTACCAGTGGCTTAGATTCGTCAAGATTGTCTTTGTAGTTTTCACGTCTCCAACCTCTATTGTCCACATAAACCGGGTGTCCTGAGTGCCAAATTTTGCCTCCATCAAGGGCATTAAATTGCCACGTAACAGTACAGCCACATGTTGATTGGTAAACATGTTCACCTTCTTCTTCTCATCTATCAGTTGACCACACCATTATGACCTTTCAGAGCTGCCTCCTGAATCGGGCAATCTTATCTTCTGAATCTCACCAAGCTTTCATTTCTCGGTCGGTCGAAATCTCAACGATCGATACCGTACCAGTTGGCATGCAGGAATGATCAAACGTAGCTGGGAAACAGTCTTGAATCGTCGCAAATCCGTACATCAGACGGCTAAGGGATGATCAAAAACAATTCTGGCCATCAACGGCTCAGATTCACATCAGATCCGGTGCACGCAGAGCCTGCTGCACAGAATGCCTTTGCTCTCGGCTCGGCGGCTCGGCTCGGAGCCTCCTTTAGCTCGGCTCGGCGCCACTGGCTTGGCTCCGCATCGCTGACGGTGGCAGTGGGCCCCACATTAAGCTGATGTACCGCGATTTAAGATCATGCTGAGTCATCATGGTCACATGCTTACTGTTCTATGATGACGTCACATAATACGTCATGATCGACGTCATCGCTTATCTGGGTCAGCGCACGTGGGTCGGGTCCGCTGGTATTCGGGCGTGAGCCCATCCGGGCGAAGAGACGCGTGTACGCGTAGCGCGCGTCTGCGACGGTGGCCTATCTCTTCGTCGGCGCCGTGACGGCGCGTGGGGCCCAGTTCCGGCGGTTCGATTGCACGCCGGTTTTCACCAGTGGCTTTGTCTCGTCCTCCTCTACACAGGGTAATGCGTCAAACACAAGTTGGCAATCTTTCATTTTGAGCAAAAATCAAAACGCACCACTTAAACCATATGCTCCTGATACCAAATTGTTGGGCGGATAATCCGGTGACCGGTGATGAACTGATAATTCGTCAACGGAGGAATAAGGCACAACCATACATCAAATATTTACGTGGTCGGCAAAACCGCCGTACATCCACGGGAGAGAGTCCATTTTATTAGAGGTAGAGAAAGAAATACAATAAATACATGGGAAAGGAGGATCATCCACTCAACTCACACTCCTGCTGGCCCTTGATGCAGCTGCAGGGCGCTGCCCCATGGCAGCAGCCCTTTCGTCACTCTCTTTCTTGCTTCCACTCTCTACAACTTCTCACGGTTCTCACCTCCTCACAGATTTGCTCTCTTGCATGCGCGTCATTTTTCATAGTCGCTAATTGAAGGCCATCATGGAGGGCCTAACATGCCATCATAGTTGGCACTAATGAAGCTACCACTTGCTGGTGGGTGGCCACTTGCTTGGTGGTGGGTATTGCCAATAAATGCATATCCTAAGCAGTCTTGGTTTCTCCTACTCCTAACCATAGCCCTTGGTCTGTGGTTCAGCACTTGTTTACTGATGATGGAGGAGCGATATCGTGAGACTGCATGAAGTCATTTGATTGTGGAAATATCTAAGGGTGTTGGTTATCCTTTCTTGGCGATCGCGATAGGCCGCTGAATCACTGTGGGCCTATCCCGGTTGAGCTCGTTTGCAGCAACCAGGCATCCGGAGATCACAACATGCGATCGACTTACAATACTCCTTGCATCAATAGCAGTCGCGACTCCTCAAAATGTTCTAGATCATATTACACTTCAGATCATGCTGAGGTAACACCGTTCTATGTGTTGCCCTAGTCCAAGCCCACCAAGTGTTATCATCTCAGTGTTACTGCAACATTATAACAACACTTTATGATGGGAATACGTTATAACACAACCTCATCTCTCCTGCAGTGGGACTGCCTCCAAGCTTAACGCAGCTACCTGACAACACGCAACAATCCGTGTTGAAGTTCCTGACGCGCTTCTACTCAGCTAATGTGCCAATTCTAGTCACGTCCAACGTTCGCACAGTTGCTGACTATTAATCAAGGTTTGTGAGTTGGAGTGGTCAGTGTGGGTACAACCAGCACCACTACAGCATATCACTTGTTACGTGCGGATCAACCTCAAGAATTTTTAATGCTCAGCATCACGCACAGGCACCTAGTCAAATCAACAAGTATGTTCACCTCATTTGTCTTTCTTCGACGCTCATGATTGATAGATCGAGAAGCTGATAAAAGATATGCCCTCCAGGCTAAAGGTGATAGTAGCGGAGGATCCCTGGTAAATAGAAACAGGTGTGAATCGTTGCGAGAGACAGGGAGGAACCTAGCTGGCTAGTAGGAATGTTCAAAGCTCCATGATCCTGAAGAGAACACCTTCCTTGACTAATTCGTTAATTCCATATAGTCAAGGGAAACGAAGGACTTCAGATTAACTGACAGACTTTATCAACATGAAAATAAAGTACCCTTAATTTGTCACAAGGAGCAGATCCTCAAAGTATTCCCAACCTAAGTTGAGTTTTAGTCAGTAGCAGGAGCCGAGAGAGCTGTCTAATGAAATTCTCTCCAAGTTAATCTAAGGATTGCTTAAATACTCTTCCGATGCGCCACAAGTTGCCAGGTTCCTCGTTAGTGGAAGAAATTGTCGGCAGGTTCTATGTTTCTGTTCTGCTTCAACGCAGTCCAGGTTCTTGTTTGAGTGAAATGAAACTAGCCATCCTACTCTTGCTAAGTAATGCAAGGTAACAATAGATTTAATGTTTCCAGAGTGATTTGTAACTCTCTGCTGCGATATTGAGTCAGGTCAGGTTACCTGTCATATTTCATCTTTGTTGATTGTATGAGGTATAATAGTTTCCAAGCAAATGCTTCAATAATATAATAATCGATGTTTGAGAAATTAATTCAGAGGCTTACAAGTCCCATTGGTTTTAAGTGTAAAGAAGAATAATAAATTTGTCTACACATTCGAGGTATTATTTGTTAAAGAGGTTCATGTTCGAAATTAGGCCTCTTTCTTCAGTCTCGTGTGACTATGACTCTAAGAATACTTGGAGCTCTATACGTGGTGATCAGTTTGAATAACAATATGCCCCATCCATTCTTGTTCATGAGATGTAATTAACTCTAAGTTTACATCGCTGA